>NW_010121362.1:0-31004 GCF_000699245.1 Pterocles gutturalis
CTCTAAGCAGCTGATCTCGATGACTCGAGCATAATTGAATGAAGATACATGCGATTATCAGAAAGAAAAATGGTTTTATTCAGAGCTGAGCAAGGGTTGTCTCCCTGGAGTTCTGTATTCCCACTCCTGGACAGCCACTAGGGTGTAGTTAACAATTCCAGTGGTGTTGTCTAGTTCAACAGGGTCATGGTCCAGGAATGCTCCAGGGCAGGGTGTATAATTTAGTACCATGAGCCAAACAGTATTTTTTTAAAATCTGGATGTCTCACCACAAGGTGCTTATGTTAGGAGAAGGCTTGCATGTTCCTGTTTTAAACAGATTTTTTAAATCTCATGTTGCTACGTAGATACCAATGGTCTATGAGACCTAGAATTTTGGCCTTAGAAATGTCCTTTTTTTTTTTATTTAAAGATTAATCATGACAGCTTTGCTTTCTCTCCCAACACTCAAAAATACACTAGAGAAATTATAAATATGCACTCTATTTATGTCAAAGAAATACAGTATGTAGCTACTGAGAACTTAACAGACCCTATGGAAGTGCTGCACAAACAGCTGTCCCTCAAACTTGCAGAACAGACAGACTTAAGCAAATACAAGCTTTACAAGTCACCATTCACCCTATGCCTTGCCTGGAGTTATCATATCTATTCCCTGATGTCTGATCCAGGGCTTGTGTGTGGCAAAGCCATCTTTTCATCACATTTTTTGGAACAAAACCAGGTTTAGTTATTATTTCTACCTTATTCTGATCTGACAAGCCCCACGCCAAGGTTTGGAAGCCTACGAAGTTACAGAAGTCCTCAAAGACCACTGTGTACCAAATTATCCAGCTCTAAATTCAAGCCCTCCAGCTTACTCCTAGTAATGCATTTCAGATTTTCAAAACTCACTTCATCTTTGACACGTAACTTCTTGTAGTATTGATATTCATTCTTCTTAAGTCTTCACAACAGCTTTGCTCACCACGACAAAGCTCTCAAGCTCTCTCACAGCTCTCGAGAGACCATTCACTGTCCTGAATATTTGAATTACACACTAACGCCATGGTTCTGTTTCAACATATTGGGTGGATATGGAATGGAGGGCTTGCACTTAAACCACATAAATCAATGGGGCATTTCAAAAGGTAACATGAAAGATTTATTACCAATTTGCAGGGTTCACATATATTGCTGCCTAACAATAGTTTAATAGTGGTGTATAAAATTCAGGGTCTGGAAATAATCCATCATACTCTGAAAGGATTTTGGTTTGCATTACAGAGTAACTAAAATTTCAAGCTCGACTTCATACTGAAGTCTGAACACCCCTCCCCCCGCCCCTTTCTCTGAAATCCAACGTGTTTCCCATTTTTAGACCTTTCCTTACATATTAACTCCTCTCAGCTCAACGAGTGCTTTCAGCAAGCAGCTTACAGAAAGCTGTCACCAATAACATGGTTGACAAACCTCTGGGACCAACAGCATCCACAATGAACTGACATCCAAGACCCTACTTGTGTTAATAGCTGTTGATGTCTCCCAACAAGAGTTCCTTAGTGACCAATATTATTTGCTTCTATTCAGACAGGCTCTCCATCCAAATAAGCAGCTCCTTGTGATCTTTTGTATTAAAAGGGCAGCAGCTATTATTCTCCTATGACTGCCTGAATTGAAAGCAACACAACATGTTAACACAAAATTGGTAGCAAACATCTGATATAGAACCCACAGCACTCTAACGATGTATCCATCATTCAAAAATCAATTCGAGAGATGTGCCTGCTTTTAAATGAGATACAAAAGCCACACATATGAGCTGCATTAAAGTAAACAGCTAAAAGCACTGGGTTCTACAAAGCACTCCCCCTTTCATTTTTTTAAATCTACATAATCTCTGATTAAAAAATAAAAGTAACTTAACGCCAATTACAAACTTTCAAAAATCACAACCTGTCGGACAGACCTTAGTTTCAAACTCAAGCATAAATACAGTCTCTTCACAGCCTTGAAGGTTTCCTGGACTTCTCACCAGCGTACTATGCTGGGCACAATAGGTATTATTCCCCTTCTATTGCAAGAAAAAATGGAATTGAGGAAGTAAAAATCTACCCAGGTCAAAGCACTAGAGTATAGTGAAATAAAAAAATTCAGAGATTTATACAATCAAAAAGTATTTTGGGATAGAGAACATATAGAGAATAAAATAAAGTCAGAATCACTGTACAGCCTGGGTGCTTTTTCCTTGTAGGTGAATGCTGACCAGGGATTGCAACCTAAACAGCAAGGAAGAAAAGTTAACCCTGGAAACTACTCTTCCAATATACATCTACACTTTCAAAAGATGTTAGCATTTAATTTCTCTGATAATGCTATATTGCTATTATTGTTATAAAAAAATGCTGCAATTAAGATCAGTTTACCTCACTGTTTTTCAAGCACACATAAAACTCAGTGCATTGCCCAATACATAAATTGCCTAAAAATATATTATCCCAATTTTCTGTATGCTGTTGCTTTTAGCCAGCAACATGTCATTTCTGTCTGGAAAAGATATTGGTTATGGTGTGTTCAGCACTCCTGTCCAACAAAACTCTTTCCTATAAATCTGTGTTCCAGTACGTGACGAGTGAAAACACTCCATTACAATACTTCATACTACCAATATTTTACAGCAACGTACACTCATGTCAGAAATATGGGAGATGCGCAGCTTGAACTCATCAAATAGAATCCATCAATATAGCATCTAGGTTAGAAATCTAATTTATTTTGTGCATCTGCTAAACACTGGTGGAAAAAGGGTTCAACTGTGCGAATAAGCCATTTATTTTGTTCTCCATAAGAAAATAAGAGTAACACCTATGCATAATCAAAAACTATGTATTCATTTGCTTAGACACTGAATTAACTTCTTGCCCACTGGTAAGAACTGGAGATTCCCACTAGTTCTGCTTCCTCTGTGAGCCTATAAAAGTATATGCTATCACAACTAAGCTACAAGATGCAAAGATCAGTTGCTAAAATGTGTTCCACTTTTTCACAGATCTTAATCTATTGAGAATCACTCTGTTTTCAGGAAAAAAATGAGGACTATTGTGCTACATTATGAAAACAGGAGCCTATAATTTGTACAACCAAATTTCTGTCACAAGTTCAGGTTGTTACTAACACAAACGTACCAAAGAATTCACCTTGAATTCAAAACTAGGTAACAAAGACTTTTTCTACTCAGGTCAAGTTCTTCTTCATCAACCCCAGCATAGCGGAGGTGGGGGAGCAGAGCAGAGCCCTACCGACTGCTGGGGACTCCCTAGAAAGGGATAACTCCATTTGACCTAAACTTCACTCTACTCATTACTACATGACATTACTGTGGTATCCTGGACTCACACACTTTTATCTTACACTTGTATCTTCTGTCAGTGGAAGGGCGAAGCTGAGTTTCCAGGGGGTTACTGCTTATTTAATTCTGTTGGATTACTTCTGGTTTATTAGCAATGTTTGAATAAAACACAGTACGCTGAAGCCACAGCAGTGTATCCAACTTCACCTCATTTCACAGTTTCTGAGCTGACAGTAGCTTCTCACCTCCTCTTATAGCTGAGCCGTAGTTGACCAATACATTTCAGCATGGGTTACAGAAAGAAGAAAACTGGAAGTACTAGGACAAATCCCCAAATGTCAGGACAACATGGTTGACAGACATTATTTGGTAAATACTGCAAAAACAAGAAAAAAACCATCTGCTACTTTCAGGAAAACCTATGAGGCAGCAAGCAATATTCCAAGGAATATCCCACTTGGGAAACAGCAGAGTACTCTCTCATCTAAGACACTCTCTCGACTTAAGTAAACACAGTCGAGCATTAATCAGGCTCGCCCGAGCGTGGGGTTTTGTCAGCTAAAAAAGTGCTCTTGTATTTCTACTTTATCTTCCTAAGTGGCACCTTAAAACAGATAGAACAGTAGGATTAATGGTTATTTTACTGATCTACTTGAGGGCAATACACACAAAATACGCACAACAGAAATGTTGGCAATTACAGGAAAAGCTCAGCAGTATATTTCAAGAAGGCCTGTGTTTGAGGCAGAGTGACCAGAGACTACCAGGAAATTTACATCAGAACTAAGGTGTAAATAAATCTCAAGGATTTTAATCCCCAGTGGTTACTTTGAATAAATCAGCTCCACTCAGCAGATATGATTTCACAATACCAAAAAGCCCCTAGATTTATAGTAACCCCCTAAGTGAACACTTTGGCACTAATGATTTCCCTTATTTGTCAATTTTGTATTTTTTCAGTAACATTTTAATATAAATTAAATCTCAAAAATTCAGATTTAAGATCAAAGACTCAGGAAGAAAGCTTTCTTCAAGGAAAAGTGTTTTGCATCACACAGATGTGTGGCATCTTATCCCTGTATCCTGTGCTTTCTCAGAATCCAGGTTGCATAGGAAATTACTGTATTCTGTCTTCCTTTTCAACTGGACAATCACTGTATGAGCCAATTTTATAGTTTTAATTGTCTTTAGTGACTAATTTACCATAGCTTTATACTGCAGCAACAGAAAAATGCACCTGTCAAGGAAGACTGCAGGTGCTGGTACAAATTTTCCCAGAGCTCAAATACAATCTCTTGGGAGTAACAAAACCAAATAAAAGGCTGAAACTGGCAAAAGGAAAACTTATCATGGATACTGTACCGACCCCTGCTTGTGGGAAATGTTAAGCAAGTCAGATGTACATGTATACCCTACTGAGGGAAGACTTACTTACTTACTGAAGTAATTCAGAAATATATCATCTGCTGGAGATGATAAACAGTTACAACAGCTTGATGCCTAAAATTCCTTGGTTTTCCTCTCATCATAGGAGCTGTTCAAGTACTCTTTCCTTTTAGCACCTAACAAGCACCTAGTTCTCAAGATATCTAACACTAATGAAGGGATTCTCTTTTTTTCCTCAGCTAGAGGCCTGAAATGTGCATTATTTATCCTGCTGGCTTGGTAAAACAAGGAGAGTTAATATACTTTGCTCTCCATTTTTTCACCTTCTCCAGACTAGAGTCTCCCCGCCAAAAAAAACCCAACCAAATCGTTGCTTATTTTGTTGTAGTTAAGGACATTTTCTCTTCATCACTGAAGACACCATACTGAATTTCCATGATAGCTACAATCTTCATTACAAATTAACTAATTCTGCACCTTGATTCCCATGGTATTTCAAGCAGATTAGCAATAAAATTGACTACTCTCTTGTTCCACATTAAAGTGATCATTAGCAACATCATAAATAGTCTCCTTGAATTTTGCAAGAGGTAGCAGTAACGAAGCTGTATACTAGTTAATGTACATCATCACATCCTTTCTGCAGTAATACCAATTAAATTTCCTTTATTTAAATAATATTGTCTTTGTCCTAATGATCCCTCCCCCCCCCCAGAAAAAAAATCTTTGTACTTAGCTAGAGTGGAAGAGTTTCCCCTGTTATTGTTTTTTCCTGCAGTAGTTCCACAAAGATGAAAAGATCACATCTCCTAAACACAATCCAAGTAACAAAACTTGCATAGGGGACCTTGAGACTCTCACCTCTCCTTCACATCAGTCAAGCACTGGCAATGCTGGACACCAGCACTGTTAAATGCTCCAGAAGCAGCTGACAGCACTGAGGCCATGGCCTTGAGCAAGTATTTTGCAATTTCACAAATTTATATTTTACCTTTTCCAAGGGGCTACTTCCCATCCACACTGAGCAACAACTTCATTTATGCTTCCTTCAGAGTCCACATGCCATGAAATGGAGAAAAAACATTTGTTTCTTTTTAGTTTAAAAATGCTTTTTAATAGAAACTCAATGTTACTAAACATTAATCCATTTAATTTTGAACTACTAGTTTTTTTTATTTAGACTTTAACTTCCCAATCTTCTTTACATCACACTTTTCTAAATTTATAGGACTCACCAATAGGCTACAAATCAGTGATAGACAAAAATTTCCTTTGCCTTACTCTGAAATTTACTGCTTTGTCTCCAGAAAATCTTGAAACGTTGCATGACAAATGGTCCATAACTTAATGACATTTTAGCACACCACAAGGGCTGAAGCTGAAGGTTTTAAGCATTGCTGAGCCAGCCCATGGCTGCATTAAAGATCTGGCAATTCAGAGCTGTAAACTACAGTTTATTCATTTCTCAGTCATAAGTTAAGTACTGATGCCTGAGCTCTGGAGTAAAACACTAATGCTAATAATTTTCATTTTATAGTCTGAGCTGTTTATCTGTTGCTTACACATAAAACTGCCATCAAATCAATTTCAGAAAGGTCACAGAAATGGAATAAGATAGGGCTGAGCATTCCACACTTTAAGATGAGTTTGAAAAATCAGCATATTTTTCTGGTGAAGCTGAAATAATTTCACCCTCTCAAAAGGAGTGCATTTTGCTTTGCTTCAAGACCAAGCATTCATTTTCCATTTGAGCAAACCTCAAAATACAGAGAGATTTAACTGGAATGAGCATTCATGGCACTGTGATCCTTCTAGCTATCTACAAATTACTTTGCAGAAACAGAAAATACAAAAGTGGTTTGGCAGCTACACATACATTTTTCTATCAACTTATTGCAAGTGGTTAAAAACCCTAAAACTCTGTATCAAGCTACCTCCTCTCCCACTTGGCTGGCTTTTAAAACCACTAACATAGCCACTATTCCAGAATATGGGACAAGACAAACCTATGAATACTCAATGGCTAGTACAGAAGATGCTGGCAAATGCTTCCCACTCCTGTTTCACAATAACAACGTTGTGCAGTCTACAGCGCAGACAGAAGGCTATAAGATAATCAGGCAAAGGAAGGGTGGATTTTGATTATGGCATGAACAATACATAACTCACTTTCCTTTTCTGTCAGAATTGGCTGAACAACTCATTCAGTATCTTGGTATTTCAGACCCCACATATCCCAAAGTCCATTCCTGTACTAGGTGCACGCTGTGAAGACTCATAAAACAGCATTAGAGAAGCTAGCTCTCATGGTGATGAGTTGATATAAGTACTATGGATCAAATATATTTCCTAAAGTTCGTAGAAGAAATTACATACATACAGCAATGCCCTATCTTCCATTCTTCTCTGATTAAGATATGACAGATGTTACAGAGGAACAAGATAGTCAAAGATGTGTATTTTGCTTCATAAATCACAGAAGATTGTAAAGATATGTATAAGGGTGAGGACAGTCACTAGGTTTTCCAGCAGGATGTGAAACAAGTAGGAAGTAAATTAATGCAAATCCTTGTGGATATAACAAACCCAAAGAATTCAAATCTCTACTTACTTCAAAATGGTCAAACAGAATCAAATTGCAATCCAATTCATACAAGAGACGCAAGACTTCTAAAGTGCCCTCTATGAAAATTATTCATAGAAGACTTATGTCTAACATTCAATTCCACAAAATGACAAACTCTGCATTTAGAGTATGAAGATCTAAGATTTACTCTCTAAAGTTTTCTTCTAAAGCAAATTTATACTGAAGTGTGACTTCACAAATACAAAATAACATATGAATTTCATCACCAACATGCTATTAGACCAGCTCAAACATGCACACCTAGCAAAAGGAGAAAAAAATTTAACGTGCCTGCCCACACAAGAGCAGCAATGACAACATGAGTTGCCTTGTAATTATGCCACCAAAGCAAACGGGCAAAATTTTCTCTGAATCCATAACTATTACCACAAAAATGCACCACATCATAGCTACATAAATGTTTATTTATGCCACATGTGTGCTTACATATTGGGACAAAGGACACTAAGATGAAAAGACTTCCATCGATTCCGAATAGCAACGGAGTACGCATGAAACAAGCACACAGGAAAGTTGGCCAAGTCATCACAGAAATATCGGCACACATCTCAAAAGATTAGCTGCCTTTTGGATGTGCAATAAACATTCCAAATCTATTCACTGACCATCAGCTCTGACACCATTTTGTCCTATCAGCATTATCAAAAAGATGAAAATAAAGCAGAAAGAAAAATCTGCTTTAAATTACAAAAATACAGCTTCACTCCATTGTTGCTTTAGCTTTCATTCCAACTGGGAAAAAAAAAAAAAATCCTACAGCTGATCTGCTCACTTTTTTATTCACAGAAATATAAACTTACATGAAACTAAATAAAGTTTTTTACATATACACACACAAATACACTAGTTTTGTGCATTCACGTGGTAGGCATTTGTAGGAATAGAAAATGAAATCCTATTTCAAAGACTGTACCCACTTCAAAAAGTTCAAACTTTATATGTATCAGTTTAGCAATAAGTCATAAAATGTACAACATGATAATGTATATGAAAGCATATATTACTGCACCTACAAAAAAGGACGCTGGAGCAAAACAGTGGAAGTAAATCTGCGACTGAAGAATTTGTTGCAGTATCCATGTGGTTATGATGTGTAAGTATCATGCTCTCCCAAATCTCATTTGTAGGTAGAATCACTGTAAAAGTGTCATAGCTGGCACACTAATAGTGGTGGGTACGTGTTGGCCTTTGGAAATTAGAAATTCAAGCTGTACCAAGGAAGAAAATGTTGTTAGAATATTACCTTTGACCTTTCCAAAAGGCATTAATGATACTGAGTACATAACATTCATCATCTGAAAGAAGTCTCATTTTCAAAGACTCCATCACACATGTGGAAGAACCGCTACAACATGTATCAACCCACTTGTACAAAATTGTCCACAACTGCTGTCCTGTAGTCATGAGCCTCTCCACGGAAGACAGCTAAAACGTCCGTTCACAGCTACCTTAGCTGAAAGACAGCTGGACACATTCCCCATTCCCTGCACGCAGCTTATCTGATACAAGCATAGCCCTCGTCTCGGGCCATGATTTCCTGTCAAGGTAACACAGTAGGCACGTGAAGAGAAGAAAACAACTTAAAAATTTATAAAAAGTTAAACAACACAGCATAAGCCAGGGTGCATCCGCAAAACAATACCAGAAAAGCCAGTAATAAAGCTGGAGACAAGACCAGAAGCTCCTCAGAACTAAGTAGAGCAGAGACAATTGCCCATTATTTTATATCAGCAATGAGAGGAAGTATAAAATCATTAGGTATATGGTGTGACAAAACATAAGCTCAACCTGTAGTAGGGATTAAACATGCAAAAAATCCAAATTAATGAACTGTATAACGGCGATCACATGTTATTTAAAGAGCTATAATACTCGAATTCAATTTTTTATATATAAACATATGTGAATATTAACATTTATTTAAACTCTGGTGAATCTGCCAAGGAAGACAGCTTCATGTAAACAATAGAGGAAAGACATGGAGAAAAAACCTTGTGAATTAAGGCAACAGAATCTCAATTTTTAGTCTTGTAAAGAGGCAAACTAGTGTTTAATCACACTAATAAGTCCTAAACCATCTATAGGAGAGAACACTTATCCTAAGTACTTAGACAATTCTGAAAGTCCTCCTGGGTGGCTGCATTTTCAGTTGCCTAGATACTTTTAAAAGGCTGTCATAGATAATACATGTTGTTTATTTTATTGTATTAATAAAAAAAAAAAACAACCACTTTCTCAGTCTGGAAAGGTTATCAATACGTAGACAGAAAAGTAGTCTGACCCTCCTCTATGAAAGGGTCGTTATAAACAATATTATCTTAATTTCTAACCCTGCTTCAGTGGTTATTATTGGTCACTAAAATTAATGGAATTGCTGAAGCACGAGGCTGCACAGGCTTTGTGTCCCCAAGGAACACCACGCAGCTGTGGCAGTGTGTGGGGCAGAGCCTCTCTCATATTGTAATACCAAGAGAATTTTGCAGTGAAGAGATGGTCTCCGGGATAACAGGGTAAAAGGGCAGCTATAAATTTAGTTCTGCCTGGAAACAAGAAATATAGGACAGACAAGAAAAACAGGCCTGAATACTAATGAAACCCTGGTAATGGAATAAGACCAGACAGGAGGGTCACTAAAAATAGCTCTCAGTGTCATCTTCTGAAGATCGTTTCAGATTGAACCACAAAAATCATTAAATAAAAATTCAGAAGCTTTCTTTTTGAAAAAAGTGTTCTGACCAAAAAACAAAGGAGGCAAGATAACAACAACACTGATAACAAAATTACTGTTAACTCAGGAATCAAGAATCACAAAGACCTGGGCATCATCATACACCTTTGCAAAATTTCTGCCACTGATGGCCTCTATAATTCTTTCACTTATGGCAGTTGCTGCAAGAAGATGAAGAGATATAATAAAACATTATAAAATTCAAGGAACTCTTAGTAGCAGCTCATTGTGCATTATCTTGATCGTAACACGCTGGGAAAGCAGGCCATTAATACCCTGCAAATAGGACTGGGTGCTGTTTTATTACAGGATGGTGTTCTAATTGTCCTTGCTGCCAGAGCAATCATTCATATTGGAAAGCACTTAGCCCAAGACTAAATAACAGGCAGTTGCTCTACTAAGAGCTGTGAAAGGTTTCTTTAATATGTTTCTTTTAAACAAAGTACTTTGAAGAGCTAATGTGAAGCAGATGTTTCTGAATTACCCCAGAGAATACAGAAAGACCTATTTCATCATTACGTGGAATAAGATATTACCCAAGGCAAACGCTGGTAATGAAATTTTCCCACAGGATTCCTGTTGGTATTAGGGATATTATCTTACCCTAAATATAACAAGAACTTAATTTTCATAAATGAAGCAAGTACACAAATTTGCTAGAAGGCAATAGCAAAGACATTAAAGTACCATTGAAAAAAGAACAGGTTTCCTACATAGTTTGCAAGTTGCAATGGTATCCATAACTTCTTTGAACAATTTATTCAACTCTAATTATCCCAAAACTCAAAAAGACTTTTTCTTTTAATTGCTTATAAAAATGGGGAGTGCTGTGATCCTAGGCATTCCAAAGGAAGTCCCACAAATGCCACATCCTATTCTACACGTTCCTCAAGTCTCCTAACTTTCCTGTGCTATGACTAAACCTGGACAATTATTTGCCAGAAAACAAATCTATCTGAGGCTGGGCTCTGTGGGAAATCTAATATGAAGTCCTGTTCTGGAGAAGTTGATGTGAAAGCTGAGAGGACCATTGGAATAAGGAACTTGGAGTCAGCAGAGGTTTGAAGTAGTTCTGCATGAGCACTTCTACTAAGGATGCTACTTTTTAGTTAAAACATGGCAGCTTCAGGTGAAGAAACCATCAACCCAGCTGGTTTCACCATAATAGCTCCAAGAAATTAATCTGAAAATTCAGTATAAGAGAAACTGATCCTCCCTTTCCACCTGGGTAACCCAAGGAGCCAGGCCGTTCCCTGCCCTTACCCATGCACTGGCACAGAGGTACGCTGAGGAAGGTGGGCAGTTTCCCTGCAGTCATTTATGAATGTGCTGCTCAGACATAAGCAGGTCAGCTTGAGAACTGGGAAGTCACGGCCAGTACCAGAGAGACAATGACCTCACACTGCTTTACATTTATGTTGAGCACATCTGATGCGGCAGACAACCAGACCGAGTAATTACCCTTTAAAAAGAGACAAGGCATAGCAATGAATGAATATACATATCACCCCTATAAATCAGGTTTAACAGTTTTTATTTTATACACAAGAATCTGTAAACAAATGACAGTAAATTTTTGCACTCAAATGTCACTTTAAGAACCAGGAAAACATTATTTCAAATGTCAACAAGAATGAGGAATTGAGAATAAAGAAAGGCAACTACTTGAAACTGTTTCATAAGAAAAAAAACAAGAGTCATAGGGAGAAATTCTTAGAATTTGGTTTTAGAAAAACATTTCCTGTAGTCCACACAGGTTCACATTGTTTTTCCACTCTGCTATAAACAATGATGTCATTTTCAGAACTACTAACCCCACATACACACACTATAGTAGAGTTTCTTCCATTACAAATTCAACCAAAGGATTCCCCACAGCTGCAGCTTGGGCAGTAGCTAACTCACAACATTTAGTTAGGCAATATGTATTACAAATGAAAAACACAGATTCATGGGAAAAAAAAAAACAGCTAGTAAATATTAGACAAGAAGCCATACATGCCATTTGAGCAGCAGCTGAAACCATGTTTCTGTCTTTACACTAAACTATTTTCTGGAAAGCGACATCTTTAAAAGCACAGTTACACTGTGATAATCCAACATACACAGGAAAAACAGTGATTAAATTAAGACTGACCACACCTTTCCATCCCACAGATTCCTAAGGTGTTTTATAAAAACCAGACTCACCACTTGACTGAAATGTATTTTCCTGTCTAGAAACTGCACAGAGCAGAACTCCAGCAGAGGACATATGGGCCCTGTGTTTACACACAGTGGGACTGTTTGGACTAAGAGGTTTGTAGCAAAAGACATTGAAAAAAGGCCGTTCTCCCTTAAGTTCTCTATACAGCCTCTCTTTATTACTGATAATTTAGTTTTTCTTGTGCAAAATTCTCACTGAAGGAGGACTTCTAGAACTTTCTTGCAACAACTGTCTTGCCAGGCCACCTGTGTCTGTCATCCTCAGTTACACCTGATCTCTCCCCACATCTCTGTCAGGATCCATATGGCCAGAGGGACCATTTGTCACAATTCAATGACACTCTCAGCAGGCACAGCCCCCTCCTATCAGCCTCGGTGCTGTTCGCAGCAGTCCCTTCTTGAGCTGAACCTGTCAAGTGCCAACACCGGGGGTCTTAACAGACATCTGTTTAAATTAAGAGACCCAAACTCCTGCTGATTAATTACCTTTTTTCCGTGGATAAACAGGAGTATCATGAGTTAATTATGGTACATGTTCAATTAATCTAATTAATGTCAGGTGCACTGCTTCATATCAGATGCAAGGAAAGAGAAACGCTTCACTGCTTTAGGACACATCCAGCGCTACCTGCAGCGCCTGCACACAGACTATGGCTGTATCTGTGCAGCCATCGGGATAAACACTGGGCAAAAACCTCACACACACTCTTGCCAGCCACAAAGTAAAACAGTTGACAAACTAAACTTATCCTATCACAGATTCAAAACCTTCTCTTTAAATGAATTTGGCTCCGTCTTAAAGCCTTGTATTGCAAGCAGAAAGAATCAACCAGACATGAAAATTCTAGCTGGCTTCCTGCATCACATTACTAAAGATTATTTTTTTAATATGCATAATGTAAAACCTGAAATTAGTGACTTCAATATTATAGCTTTGAAGAATTAATACAGCAGTGACAACAGAGCCGATATCTTCTATGAATATTCATGGCCAGAACTATCAGGAAAAGTTGTTCTCAGTCTGTTCTAGGTCTTCAGCACACCCTGAAGAAACTCCTGCCAGCATGTGAGCGTAATGTAGCTGACAAGGTGGCAGGAATCTCCCAGGCAAGCACATCCTCAATTACACACGTATTGCTGGAGTGAGTCACGCAAGAGACAGCTTCAGTTCTACAAGTTCCCCTACAGCTACGTTTGCACAGTTCATTTGCTGCTCAGGCTTTCCTTCCGGCAGTACCTCCAGTATTAATACTGAACAAATTATAAAAAAATTCCACTCCAAAAATCATTCTTGATTATACTCATTTTATCCTATTCTACGCTTGAGTGTCACAACTATTTGGTCAACATCATCCCCCTTCATTCTGAACAATAAACATAGACTTTTTTTTTCTTAATATTGGCATTAAATCTACAATGTTTCTCCAGAAAGCTAACCATTTGAAAATACTTTCAGAGACTTTCATTAAGAAAATGAAAGTATCAGAAATATAATATGAACTGAACATCCAGGGACCTGTCACTCGTGTAAATAAAATAATGTCAATTTTTAAAGCTGGACTACTTTTCCGTACAAAACTTAACTCAGGACTAGAAGTTGATACAGTTGTTTACACCTAGGAGACCTATGAGTGTTAGAGCAAAGAAGTCAGTTTGCTAAATAAAAGTTGGATTTTAAGAGCCAGAATAAGAGAGTTTATGAAGTTTATTTGCAAGTTTCAGAGGAAGACATTGTACATTGTCTCAGGGTCATTAGGTTAGATTACCTGAGTGCAGGTCATCATTTCTACAAGCCTGATGTTGTAAAACAAAAGATATCACTGTCATGACTGCTGATAAAAAGACCCATAGAAATAAACACTCACTATTAACAAAAAAAAAAAAAAAAAAAAAAGGGATAAATGCATACTAAAAAGGGCACAGACCAGAACCCTCAGTCTGGAACGCCATAGATTTCACATCCCGGTAACCACAAAGGTTTTCAGGGAGGAACATAGCAATGTTTTCACTACAGTCTTTAATTCAGAGGTTGCTATTGCAATGCTTTGCATGGTGTCTCCTGGATGCAGTTGGAGACGATGTTTTGTGAAAATGTTTCCAAGCTGCTGGTCTGCTAATCCCGCTTTTTCTAGGTGTCATTGAAGAAGCCCTGATAAAACCACACATTTATATCTGGTTTAGTCAGGTGCAGTTTGTGATGACTAAAGCCTTCATTTCAGACATACCATATGCTGCTGCAGAGCCTTTAGCATGTGCTGCTCTCAGGCTCTGAAACCCTCTGTAGTTTCACTGCTGTTTGATACCAAGTTGTGCAAGAATAAACCAAGGCATTGTTCCAAGTACACCAGTTTACATACTTAAATGTTCCTGTATTAGCATTTCTTAAATACTTGGTACCATCATTAGCTTTTAATCTCGCTCCTTCTACCCTGCACTGACTTTTCTGATCACTGCAACTATGTAAAAGACAGCAAACATCGCTTTAGAGTCCAACTTTCCATGAGCGAAAGCACCACTGGGGGCATTTTTACAGAAAAGAATTGCTTAACTGTAACGCATGTTACTGTTTCACTCAGTTATCACTTAAACCTACCTTCTCTCCAGTACTTTCACCTGGGCTCCCCATTGCAAGCCCTAACTATGATAGCAAAATAAGATATTCACTAAATTACACTAATGTTTACCAGATGAGCATCATTTCATACACTGAAATGCAAATGAACTGAATGCAGGGAACAACCATTTCTATAAACAGGAAATTCTTGTATTTTTCAATGACAACATCAGGATTGCCCTCAATAAATTCATATTTTATATTGAACATACACTGCCTTCACACATCAGATGTCTTTTCAACAGGATTGAGAATTAAATATGTTTTATGTAAATACCTTATGAAAAGATATTTGAAATAATAATGATATGCTTTTTATAGTTGTGTGAAACTAGTAAAAATATTTGCTTATTCACTTAATCTTGTTAACTTCTAGCAAATGGAAGGAAATGTTCATCTGAAAAGAAGAAAATACTTCATGAAAGGTCTTTTAATTTGGTAATTTGAGGGTATGAAAAAAATAATTGAAAAAACTGCATCTACATATTTACAAAAAGAAGGAAAATGCTACATATCCAAAAATAGGTAATTCAGACAGTTCTATTGCTAAAAATTCACAGAATTTAGTGGATATCAGCCATAAGGTACAGGAACATACTGAGTAAGCTATACACATGAAGCTATTTCTGACTTTTTAGCCATCTTAAGCTTTTGAAGAAAACATGTTGTTCAGTAGAACCAGCTAAGAAATCTGCTCTTGAAGAACTATCAGCAGCTACAGACATAGTTCTGTTGTAGTTTCAAAACTTTTTGCTTTCCTCTCAATTAGCTCTTATGTCTCTGTTGGGAGATCACTAAAAAAAAGGTGATGGAACCTGTGTAAATTGCCCCAAGATCTAATTTCCTTAAGTACACTATCACAGAAGATAGATTCAACTGTAAAGTATAAAAGGCTTTAGTTTTACTGTATGCAAAAAGAGCAAACAGAAGAAAAAAGAGCAAAAAGCGTCAAAAGGGCAGACACCAGCCAAAAGGATGTCCTCATCCAGCACCATTGAAAACACAGTTATATTCTCAGAAGTGACTTAACATCATATCATTTTATGCAACAGGATCCTCGTATCTTCCTCCAGTGATGAAATAATGTATTTCTCTTTTTTTCAGATCTTCTTGATCAAGAATCAATTTAATTAGAGGGGGAAAAAAGTTGATTTTGTTCTGCCCCAGGTATCATCATCATACACATTAATCATGTTCCTGTTGAAAAAATAAATTAAATTTTTGTTTACTCTGTTGGATTTTCACAAATGCAATTAAAGACGGGATATGTGAGCACAAAAAATTATGGATTGCATAACCACAGCTTAAGGAAAAATACATATTTATGCCTTTTTATTCCCACATTAAGAAACTTTATTTCGGAATCCATGCAGGCACAAGAAAATAATTTGAAAATAAGTCTCCAAAGTGGCACTATTCTTTAGTTCTCAATGCTTTTATACTAACAGGGCTGTTTGAAAGCATTCTGTCACTTTGTGCTGTCAGATAGTTTTGAAGAGTGCTAAAATTGCACATCAGATATGTAAGCAAATAACTACGAGAAGCAGTAAAGATTATCCTGAATTGTGAGAAATTGCAGGAGAAAAGATCACCAAGATGTCAAAAGGGTTCAGGAGTCTCTTGATTGACACAGGAACATGAGAGCTCCCTCAGGGGCAAGGTGGAGGCCATGGTGGACTACAGAAGCAACTTCAGTCATCTAGTCTATACAAGTCCTTGTTCTTTCCCGGGGCCAAGCTGTGAAGCTTTTCTTAGCAGTTCTTGGCAAAATATGCAAATTATCACCAAACCACATGAAACCCATTATTTTATTCCGACTGCAGAAGATGCTTTCAAGTTTCACCTCCCCCATAATCCATGAGGGGAAAAGAGAGACATGAGTTTTTCTAATAAGAAAGGATATATAGATTCCTTCTTTAACTGAGAAGAAATGTCATGATTTTCCCATGCAATTAGGATGTATAGGCCTAAAATCCTTGGACAAAGAGAAAAAAAAAACATGTTTTGAAGCATGTTTAGAGATAGTGGGGCAGCCGAGAAATACAACTGAATCTGAGGACAGAGCAGTTGAGGCTACATCTTTGTTAACATGGAGAGACTCTTTAACTGCCTGGACAAGTTTAATGTCTGAGTGGGAGGCTGCAAAATCCATCACTTTTCAAGCCAAATGTCCCCAGTGGAATTCAAGTCATCCAGGCAGATTCAAGGGCCTATTCGGGGAAATTAATATCAGCTCCTTCAAGTGTGCAAGATGGCATTCAAACACTTGAAGAGCAAATTATTTTCTTTCTTCCTCCAAAATTAATGCAAACAAATTCAAAAGGCCTCCAAAATGGGTATCTGCTCCAAGCTTCAAAGTACAGCAACGGGATATGGCTAAAAAGGAGGACAGAACAGGTACAGAAGAAAACTGAAGAGCAGCAAAATGCAAACGAGTGCTCCATTTTTTATCCTAAACATACAGGTCAGACTCAAGCAGCTGAAACAAAAGCAAGATAGAAGTTCACATTTCCATGGCACAGAGAAATGTGAACTTAGACAATAATGTAAGCAAGCACCCAAGAGCTTAGCAGAAAGTAATCAGACTGTTAAACAAAAATGGCAATTAAAAAAATATTAAGTATGATGTGTAGCAGATGAAACAATAGAAATCTCAAAGCCATACTTCTAACACTAACACATGCCTGCACATGCTTCTCACACGAGTACTTACTTGTATAAAGAGAGACTACATACACAAATCACTGCAGGAATATCATTCTTACTATATTACCCCCAAATTACTCCTCACTCTGAGAGGAAATAAGAATTTAGGAAAGATTGAAATTGCCTATGGTAAACCCAATCTAGTTGATTAGAAGACAATACATTAGCCTTTAACAGGTTTATGTTGAATGCTTCTGTTACTGTTTAATAGCACCCATGATCTTTGGGATCACGCCAGGTTAGGAAGCATTTAGGACAAGTTAACTGATAACAGAATGGCCGACTTGAAAGTTACTACACTGGTTCTATTTTTATCGAAAGAACAGATAAAAAAAGATAAAGATAACTAAAAAATGAAAGTAAGTTTGGAAATGTAGTAACATACCAGTTACAGGGGAAATAGTAATAAAAAAGACTAGTCATGTTAATCGAAGAACCAGTAACCTATGTTCAGTACCACCACCAATAATAAAAATAGGTTCTTCACACAGAGTACCACACAGGATACACTCCTCGCACAATAACAGTTACAGAGCCCCTGGTTTATAACATTTTACATAAAATAGAAGGATAATATACTTACCAAAAGAGATAATACATTTACAGTCAGGTGACAAAAGCGTAAAACAAATAAAAGGCCTCAAATGTAATTAAGAACATAATATTCTATTATTCTTTAGCAAAGAGAGTTACTTTAAAGTGGGGTAAGAGTTGTTTCTAGCATCCCTTTTTTCCTTAAGCATAAAAAACCCCCCTACTGGATACTTTCTTCTTCTCCATCCACTCCATACAAGATTTCAAATTGAAAGAGGTACCAAATCTTTTTTTTTTTTTTCCAAATAAAACCTAGTAAGAAAAATACTTCTCCAGTGTGCTTATAAACGAAGCAGATGAAGTTATTTAACAGCCTCTTCTAGATCAGATAAACGAGTAAGAATTCTAATTTGGAGTCACTATCCCTGGAGGTGTTCAAGAAAAGTGTAGATGTGGTGCTTAGGGACATGGTTTAGTGGGTTAGGTGGTGTGGGTTGACGGTTGGACTTGATGATCCTTGAGGTCTTTTCCAACCTTAATGGTTCTATGATTTGACTGAAATAATCCTCAGGACATGGAGCATGCACCAATTTAGTTGACATTCCTACCCAAGAGACTCCTCTGATTTACACTTATTCTCTGAACAGGTGTGCAGCACAGAGGCAATGCTAAGAATAAACATATTGCCAGACTTCACTCTGTTCTTGATTTGCCAACCAAAACATCTCTGTCAACATACCATTTGCTCTTAAAAGTGTGTTTTGGAATTCCTAGAATAACACTTCTGGGGAAAGAAGAAAAAAAAAACCATAACACCACACACACACAAAATCCTAGATAAAAAGATAAGAACCTTAACTACTTCCAATTTAATAAAGTTAACGTTAAAAATTACATGCTCTGGTTACACACAGGCAGCAACAGAGATTATTTACTCAGAAGAATTTGATTTAAAAAGCAAAGGCAAGTGAGAGAAAAAGTGAAAGAACCTATCTTGAGAAGACAATGTAAAGACAAGCCAGTTACATAAAGAATATCACCCAATGGAAAATTTTCCACAAATTAAACAGAAGAGAGAAGTCAAATATCTTATAATTTTCCAGTTGGATCACCTAAAACACCTGTAACAGATACATTATAAGAAAGGACAAAATGGACAACTGGAAGCGAGTGTTTCCTGGGAGATGAAATCACGCCCAATTAACAAATAATTGGTATAAAACTCTCATGCAGCCAAGGAAACAAGTACTGCATAGCCCTCATACTACTACGATTCATTCCCATTCTGTTACCCAATCACTGCAGAACTCAGAGGACCGTTTCAGCAAAGCCTAGCGTTACCTTAACTCTGTTTCGACTGGAGTTAGTTACCACTGATTTGAGCAGAAAAAGCAGTAGGATAGCAATGATCAAATTCTGAAAATCCTAGATGCAGTTGGGGAGAAAGCGAAGGGAGACATAATCTTTACCAATGTCTTTGTTTCATTCTCTCCACTCTTTGAAACCCATCAAAGTCCATCCTGTGCCCCCAACAAGCTGCAGTTTATTTAGAGACGTGGCATACCGATAGCAGACTGACAGGTGACAGCCTTGTCAAGGGTATATCTCTTGAAAAAACATTTTCATCATGTATCCACTGAGGGATTTTTGAATCTTTATTCATTAAGGTTTCAAAGCCAGCTGCGAGCTGACTGCTGCTCCTATCAAATCATTATCCTTCTTAAACCACAACAAAAATATTGGCAAATTTTTCATCAATAATCAAGACAGCTATTGAAATTTCAGTTAAAACAACTGATATAATATAAAATGAAGTATGTTTACTTTATGAAGGACAAAGAGTACAAAATGGTAGAAGAATGCTAAGGGACTATCCATTCAGCTTAATTAAAGAAAGGCTTATGTGTGGTGTTAGTAATAGATTTATAGAAAAAGTTTCATCAAGTAGAAGAGAGTACTTGCATAAAATGCTCTAATACATAAGTGGACATAACTGTCTCAAATGGATAAAATCACTTCCACATATGGAAAAAAGGGGGTTTTGGTTTTTTGTTTTTTTGGGTTTTTTTGTTTTTTAGGGGGCAGGAGGGCATACAAACATGGCTGCACACGTGCCTACATACTACTTTGGGCTGGAAATTACTGAAAAGATTCTGCTGTAGTTACACAGTTAAAAATGATGATTGCTCTGAACACACACACACATAGCAAAACCATAATTTATGGTATTGAGTTGTTAAGATCTCATTTGGCCTTCATAATGCATAAAGAAATAATTCATTTGTTTTAGGAGAAAGTAGGATAAGTTTAATCCAGCCGTGACTGAAATAGCAGGTACAATTCTCACAAGATTTAAAAAATAAGAACTATACACTTCATTTTATTAGCAACAAATACAGGTACACACATCTATGTGTAACATCTTTATCTCATTACAGAAACAAGATTAAAACAACGCAGAAAAACTAAGTACTATTTTAGAACAAAACAACAGCAACAAGAATGAGCATTCTAGCTCAGTAAAATCTGACACAATCAGGAAAGCAGTCATGCTGAAGACCTTCTATAAATTCTAGTCCACCTTTCTACCAGTACTTATATGGCTAACCTTAAGCTTTTTATAAAGTTTGGCATTTCAGTTTCATATGCTATGCATTGCAAATTACAGAAAAGTGGGTAAAAGTAATCTCAATTTTCTCCAATACGTGCTTATTCATGAAGAAAATAAACAATGCCTTTCAGAGGAGTGAATATGAACGGGTTAGCAGATGCAGACCGTAAGCCAAGAAATAAGATACCAAAGATACTTCACCTTGAAGCCATGAGCAGCTGACAGAGTGCTGCCTATCAGAGAATGAAACCACCTTATAAATAGCAAAGTAGCTCTGGGAGTACTGGGAAGAAACACAACCTGCCCCTTTATATCTTCCCAACGAACTATAGGAAAAAAGATCCAAGCTTTCTCTACCCATGCTCTCCTGCCAACCCAACTCAGGTGCCACAGGCCAACATCAATGCCACACTTGTTAAGGAGACACAGGGAAGAGAAGAGATAGCAGCAGCCTGGAAGATGCAAGACTGGGCTCTAGAAGGGAACCATGCTCTCCTTTTGTGATTGAAAACACAAGGACAAGGAGTCCTTAGAGATTTTACCTCCAATAATACAATAAACAATATGTGCAACTCACTAGCCATTAGATGTCTATTCTCAGTTCAGGGGGATGAGGAGGGCTTTCAATGACCTTGCTCTTTGTTTCTAGCTTTTGTCCAAGTACAATAAAAGCAAATGAGCAGCCCTCCCTTTCTTCTTCCAGGGAAGAAAATAAGTTCCAACTGAGAACTGCAAACAAAACATTAATCTTTAAAAATATTTATGAAGTACTGCACAGTTGTATGTCCTTTAGAAATAATTTACTTAATACTTTCAATCACTTTTTTATTTTTCTAGTTTAGAAATAAATTTTAAAGACCTAACTATTACATGGTATCTTAGAAGATATTCCAAAATATGAATCTTTCATATGCTATTAGTTATTCAGACAGACCCTACAGAAATATGTGCTATGAAAACATGCCCTTAGATAGTATGTGAATAATAATTAAAATTAAGAGATGCAATTAAACTGTACTCTGCAGAGTAACCAACAACACCAGTGGGTAATCTCTGTGTATGTCTACACCTGGTATCACTGCAGTGATTTCAGCTCAAGTGGAAATTCCCAACCTGGCTTCAGAATAGTTACCTGCAGCTTGCTGGAACACCTAACAGCGGGCACCCAGCGCTGCCGGAGATGGCCCCCAGCATCCATGATGCCTGCAGCATGACGGCAAACAGGATAACGGGGCCAAGAGATAATGGCAGCAGCAGGACAGGAGAGATTCACCGCACGTTAGATGACAAAGTCCTGCCTCTAAAAACACCTAAACCAGCTTTAAGATACTAAACACAGTTTGAAAAATGAGAGGTCATCTTATCTGCACAAATCAATTTAACAGTTTGAGTACACGTTCAGGCAGTTATCCGTGCTGAGTTAAGCGCTGCCACAACTTCACCCCTATAGGGTACAGATACTGCAGAAATAACTGCACCAGCTGCAGCAACACCAGTGACAGCAAGAAATTCACACAGAGCCCCCAGGGGAGCCCAGCTGCACTAAGCCAGATGTCGCTGCAGAAACGAGCATCCTCCCCAGCTCACACCAGCTGCTCCTGGGCCTCTTACACAAGACTAGAAGGCGCAGTTGTCTTGTCCAGCTTGCAGTCTCCTCAGAAGGAAACAGCAAAGAGCCAAAAGAGAAACAAGGTAAATCTCCTTGGAGTTATTTTTCCCCCTCATCTGTTCATTTCTGTTTCACTACAAACTGATCTGGTTTCAGATGTTTCTTTCATGACTGGTTTAGGACTGAGATTAATTTATTTTCTTAAGCATTACTAGGAATGAGGTAAACACAGCTCTTCAGCTCCCCTGCTCTCCATTGACAGACCATTCATGATCATGTACCTTTCCTCCAGGTCCCAAGATAAGTATTAAAGTTAAGATCCCCTGAATTAAGGAAGTGCCAGTTTGTAGTGTCTACTATTAATAAAGTTAATTAGGCAGAAAAAAAGACTAACTTAGAGCACATTAAGGGGAAAAAAGGGCTTTACTGCTATAATTTCTCTGAAAATCCAAGCTAACATCTCCCATTCTGTGTGAAAGGCTTATTTTCATGTGTACATTCAGGGAGTTTAGTAGCAGAATATTGCAATTGCAGTAAAGACAGTGATAAATTTGCGGGGAAAAATCAAAAGTAATCTAATTGTGTTGTTTCAACTAAAGCCAGCTCAATGACTAAGCTCTCTGAGGACATGGAATATAAAGCCCATTTTTTTAATGACTGCAATTCAATTTCTGCCACTGTTGGTCACCTGAGGAAATCCCAAATGATGCCATTTTTCCCATTCCGGAGATAATGAATAATGGAATGCAAGTCTTACCTCACTTGAGCAAAAATTACAACAGTACTGAATTTAGGTTTTTCAAAGTTTGGCTAAGGCAATAAAAGGTTTTGTTACTTCTGGTTGGTTGGTTTCAGATTTCTGTGGTTCAATAATAGCCATTGCAGCCAGAGCCCTGTATCTAAATGTTACAGGTGATAAGGTATGAGACATGAGACCTAAAACTGAATCAGGACCTACTGGTATAAGAGACAACTTTTTCCCAGCTTCCACAAGAATCCCCTTGGCCATACAGATGTTTCCATGGTCCAAGAGGACTAAAAGTGTTTATCACATATCTTTATTACTTCATATACTTCAACAGTAAAGAGATTAAATCATCCCATCACAGAGCAACCTCAACTGTTATCTAACCTTTCATTTGCATCGGTATGCAAACTCACTAATAGATTACACGGTTTTTGTTTTTTTGGGCTTTGGGTTTTTTTTCCAAACCTATACGTATTCACAACTCAAAATACAATTTCTTAGCAAATACGTTATTTTATTTAAATAGGTTTAGGGGATGTGCAAAGTGATCTTTCCTTAATACATTCTCCCAGCCTTTTTATCTCAAGAAATCTCTCGTGTTAATTGCTGAGCTTTGTGTACACAAGGCTGCTCAGTAACACTCAACAGGCTTTGAGAAGGCACATCAGTTTATGCAACCCTCTTTAGTCCTTTTACAAGTTTGCAAACATATTTTCTAATTTTTCCAAAACAATTAATTGTGAAGTGACAGATAAAACACACTTGTTTACACAATAATTCAAGAAACTGTGCACTTTTCTGTCCTCACAAATGAGAATTCTTAATTTTTTTATACTTCCTATCCACAACATTAATGTTCTATCCCCACACTAAAACTGATTTCTTAAAAAAAGCTCTCCTCAATGACTGCAAAATATATTTTGTGATTGGCAACAGATCACTTGGGTCCCATCATGAAATGTTTTGTAGTTTCTTCTTTTTTGCATGTTTCAGCAGAATTTGCAACCTCAATGATATTCAAGAAAAAAGTACAAAGCAAAATTTTCTAGTATACAGGAACTCTCACTTACTACTAAAATTATGTTCCATCTCAGATTTACCTATGAAATTTCTTCTCTTCCAGGAGACCAGAGAGGCTTTCAGAACTACTTATGGACTAAGCCAGAAAGGATATTTCCCAAAACAGAAAGAATTCAACAATTTGATTGGATTTGCCCATGACAAGTTTGCAGCTGTGAAAATAGACTTTAAGTCTCATAATGAACTTAAATGGTTGAAATACTAGTTTCAGGTTTAATCTAAAATATTTTTCAGCATTATATATGCACACAGAATACACACACACAATGATTTACTCATATTTGCTCCTACACCCCCTGTTCGAGCCTTCCACCCAAGCCCTGGCAGACAGATACTATTTATTTTCTGTACATACTCCACAGTAATATTGATTCTGAAATAATGCACTTCATTTATATTTACTCTTAACTTTACAATGGAGCAAACAAAGAAAAGTAAAGCCCATCTCTGGAAACAATTAAAGTATGCTAATAATATCTTAAGCTAGTATTAACTTAAGAGCCCTAAATGAGTTCAGGGAAGAAGTCACAGTCTTTCTCTCCCATTATACTGTTTCTCTTAAATTTTATTTTCTTTCATATACAACGCATAGACAAATGGCTTTCTAGTCTGGAGGTACCAACTGATCATTGCTTTATTTAGAAAACACGCTTTGTACCTGACAATTCCTTCATGAAGTTGGTTTCATTGCACACATCCTTTGTTTTCAAGTTTTCATGTGCAAAAAACTCCAAACTTTTAATCTCTGTGGTTAACTTTAATAGTTCAGACACATGAATAATAGCTACATTTTTCCTCCAGTTTTGGAGAAAGGTAAGTACAAATTAGGTAGTATTATCAGCTTGGACTCCTTACCTCAACAGCTTTCCATATTCCTGTAAGTTACTCCTTCTTCCATAATTTATACATCAATAGGTAAGCTTCCCTTCTGTATTTGGAAAACAAAGTCCAACAGCTCTGCTTTTAAATTGTTCTCAGATGGAATACAAAGCCAGACTGCTCTTAAAAAATTTCCTGCACACACCAGAAGGACCACACAGTATCAGTCCCTCTTTACTTATGCTGGAATGAAAAATTAGCCCAAATAAATTAACTTAAAAGCCTTAATACTTAGCATCCTCTAGCATTAAAAAAAAAGTTTTATTAACAAAAGTGGTACCACCATGTTTGTGATGTGCTAAACCTGAGTATTTGAGGGAGAGACATGAAAAACCACCATTAAAAAACCCAGGTATACACAGAATCAGCTTCGTTTAGTGCAGGAAGCTACTACAGTACCAGAGAGACTCAGCTGTGTTAAAAAAAAAAAATACACTTTAAAAATTTCAGGGTATTTTTCCCTCTCTTCTTTCAGAACTAACAAAGGATACACTGAAAACTTTGTTCAAGTTCTGCAAGATCCAGTGTCCCCCCAGCACAGCTTGTAAATGGAGGGAAAAGTAAAGTAAGGAGCTTGCAAACACTAACGATGTAAGTAACGGCAATACCTGCTAATGTAGACACAGGGTCTACACACATGCACAGATTACATCTGTATCAGCAAGTAGCATTGCACAGTAGGAGACATTTGATGAGTGAAACAGTTGGGACTGAGGACCAGAAATCAATTCTGTACTTACCGCAAAGGACTTGAATGTAGACTGACATGAGCCAGACCCAAGAGGCGCAGCACCCACCAGAAGCTGGATGCACCAGGAGTGCTTCTGGAGCACACCTTTCCTTTTGCATTCACTCAGAAGACCACATTCGGCATGAAGCAAGACGTCATTATGAATGAAAGTACAGTAAGCAATCTCCTTCTCCTCTCTTAGGACCAGAATCTTGGGCCTCATCCCTATGCACAGCATGCAGTTAATGCCACTTGTAACTTCCCACGGGTTAAGGTCATGAAGAATCAAAGTCAGGATTTGGTGCATTAAAGAAAAATGCCTGAACACAATAGAACAAGAGCCAGGCCTCAAATGTGAAATAGAAGTTTTTGGAGGTTTTAAGTTTAAAACAGATTCAGTTATGTAGCATTCATCTGGTCTTTTCTCCTTACCTCACACAATGTCCTCTGAGCCATACAGGAATTGTTGTATGTGTTTATATAGATAAGCACTGCACAATGCCAAATTTCCTCCTTTTTTACTGAGATAGCTAGATTTCCATGTTCCATTTTTCCAGTTCCATTGCTGTGAAATTTTGTTTGTCCTCACTGGCCCTCAAACCTACCTCCAAGCCTGACATTCCTTAATTTACCACTTTAGCTCTATTTATTACCTCCTCAAATTTCTTATCAATACTTATTTACGCTTTTCTACATAAAATTCCAACTCTCTTTAGGCCAGCTGACAATTCCTACATGGCAGCTTGTTGGAATTTGATTCTATGTTTAAAGAGGAGGAATCCAGAATATATCAGAAAATATTTTTTTTTCCTTAATTCTCCTTCTTAATTTTCTTACTTTTAATCATGACTCTAGCAGCGCTATCTTATGTTAGGATTTCAGAATAAGAGTGCCCTTCCTTAATGACATGGCTTACAAATGAAAAAAAAGCAGAAGTTCTGATATGCTAAACAAAATCCTAAAAATGCTTTTTCCCTGTCCTCTTAAAAGGGGTTTCTGATAGCAGCCTAGTACTTGCTACAAGTCTTAGACTTTACTATGTACTCAACTTTGTACAAGAAATCAGTACTAGCCTGTGTCATCATTAGGCAAGTCTGCCCGCATAACTCTGTCCACTGCATAACGTAGAAGGATGACCGCCGAGACCAGAGGGGAGCACAGCTCCTGGGAGGCTGCCGGCAGCGTAACAATGCCAGTTAGCTGAGATTGGGATAAACTAGTCAGCCTTTTAGGTGTACCCCTCTGCTACCAAGTGTTAGGTTGTACTTCATGTTTGCCATGAAACTAACAATTCTCCTCAGAGTCCTCAAGTAATAGTAAAGCAACGTGCAGGAGCAGAAGAGGGGAAGCATTACGCATCATTAACTATTCCCCTGCATGTAACTATGAATCTTAGTGAAATAGAGCAAAAAAACTTTCATACCCTGATTTCAACCAGCTCCATTGCTTCCCTCCCCATTACAAGGAGCTAAGTGGTCCTTGAAAGCATGATTACATACACAATATATCCCCTAAAAGCATTATTAACATTTTTATTGAGCAAAGTAATAGAACACTACCATTGAAGGTGCAGCAGCAGACATGAGTTTAATTCTATAACGCAGTTCAATTCCAAAATTACAGACAATTACAAATGCCCTTAATGAAGTTACACCATTAAAATATGGCACAAACAGCCAAACACTGCAGCCTTTATTCACTCCCACAATATTTCTGATACTTTGCAAAAATGCTTCCACCACTTAGCCAAATTTGAAGTCAGTAAGACCGCTCTCACATAGAAAAGTAAGAAAATTCTCACATCCATTAAGAGCTAAAGACACAAATCCTTGAACTGGGTTTGTGAGGCAAGGTTTTGGTAGCAGGGGGGGCTACAGGAGTGGCTTCTGTGAGAAGCTGCCAGAAGCTTACCCCATGTCCAACAGAGCCAATGCCAGCCAGCTCCAAGACAAACCCACCACTGGCCAAGGCCGAGCCAGTCAGCAATGGTGGTGGTGCCTCTGGGATTACATATTTAAGAAGGGGGAAAAAGCTGCTGTGAAAACAGCAGTGGAGAGAGAAGTGAGATGTGAGAGAAAGAACTCTGCAGACACCAAGGTCAATGAAGAAGGAGGGGGAGGAGGTGCTCTGTCATGCAGTGTCATTAGGGGATGGTTCCAAGTGCTTATGTGGAGACACAGGTGAAACTCATATCATATGTGTTACCTGTAAACTATTTCTTTAGAGATGCCTTTGCTGCTGTTGTGGTTTTGGGACTGTGACTGGAAATTATTGGAAAACATAGCAGAAAACTCTGTTGCCAATACACAAAGTTATAGAACCTATTTCAGCAGTTCTTAATTTGATTCTCAGATTAGCGGAATATCTTAGTATCAGGCACTGTTCCAAGTTATTCTTAGTTCGATCACAGTGCATCTAGATGATTAGAAAAAAATATGCAGGAGGCGACAACCACTACAAGAACTCTCAGATTTGCTTTTGAGAGGTTCTAGATTACATTCTCAGCAACAGATTGGCAAAAATCTCAGCTGGAATAGAACAACCACATCATTACTTTGTGATCACAAGTAAAATGTAAAAAGAATTTCAAAGGCATGTAGATAGTTCTTAAATCATACAAGTGGAAAATAAATTAACTAGTCAAAAAATTACTTGAAAAAACTTAGCACTTTGGATGGGTCAGATGCTTACTTCTCAGCGATTTTCTAATCTTCCAAAGGGCATGAGCAACAAAACGTATTTTCAGGGAGCCTTTAGAATACCAAATATAACCTCTTATTCCATTTCAGATAGGGGAACTCTCAATATATTGCATTCCTGAACCATCCTACTTGTTAATATAAATCCCTTGTTACAGTCCATAGACAGGCTGAAGTAGCTCCCTTCACATTACAGTAACAAAGCAGTAAGAGTACACGCAGCAAGCTAGATCCAAAACAGATGTGAGCTAAAGCGCATTTTGCTGTTTTTTTGAGCAAGACAGTAGCCACATAAGGGTGAAACATTTTCTACAGAAAATTGAATGACCCAGTTGGCATCCAATTCTCTGTTTATGAAGTTGTAAATTCCACAAAAGACAATGAATCTCTCAGCCAAAGAAAGGCAAATTAAAAACAAAACAAACAAAAACCAAAACAAACAAAAAACATAAAAGCAAATTAAAAACAAAACAAACAAAAACTAAAACAAACAAAAAAAACCCAGTTTGCTAAACATCCCAAGCCACAAGACACCTTAGAAAACTGTAACACAGTTTGCTAAACAGCCCAAGCCACAAGACACCTTAGAAAACTGTAAAAAGGACTAGTGAGAATGGTAAGGATCTATACAATTTGACTGACGTCAATTCCACCTCTTGAAAAACTAAATTAAGGGAATCTTTACAGAGCACAAATTATCATATGAAAATGGGAAATATGTAGCATTATTTTATTTACAACAGAAAGAATGGGGATTCAACTTTTCACCTCAACTTTCAGAAAGAAATCATCACAAAAGAAGTCAAACTACTGTCAGCACCTGTAATCATTCCTGCAGCAAGCTACCACATTTTAAACGTACACAGTCGCTGAAAAGAGATAAAAACTGAGGAAAAAAAATACGTAACTGTAGAGGAGTATAAATAATTGTCAAAGCTGAACACACATAACTGCAATGACACCAGATCCACCTTCCCTATGAAAAGGAACTCACGCCCTATTTCATCACCAATCAAAAAACGAGTACCAGGGGAGGGGAGGGAAGAGAAGAAAAAAATCGAGTTGTTCTGTGTTGTAAGTTTCTACTCTAAGGTTTGCATTAAGAGAATAATTCTCTCCAACTCCATTTGGATCTCCTCAGTGCCCCTAGAGCTCACACTAAGGGCTCCCTGGAAGGGATCTGTCTCTGTATTCGCCTGTGCAGGAAGCTGAATGGATGAGGTGCTTCCTTTGCATCTCTAGATGTTGTGAGAAATTAGAACAAGTCTGATTGCTACAACATAATTGGATTGCAGCAGTTGGCATAATAATAAAAACCTGCTAATTATGCAATCAGACTGTATCACAGGCAAATACCTGCCTATTAAAGCCTTGGCAACTTCCTGAGTGTCCCACTCAAACTCCTTTTTCATCTTGTTGACTGTTAAAGCAAATTCTCCTCTTGGTTACAAATCTTTCCACCAGACGTCCGATGGTAGCATACTTGATTACAATCTAAAGAAATGTTAAAAAATAGATGTTAACCAAGACAGTACCAGAAAAAAAAACTACCAGCTCACCTAGCTAATCTGAGGTACCTTGTTCGCGAGGAAGGTATAACTTGACTGAACAGCACCAAAATGAAATCCAGATAAATTTAATCTCCCGTTACGCTGAAAAAGACTCAAAGCTGTACTTCAGAAGAACTAGATATCTTTAAGAAAGTAATTAAAATTGATTTGGCAAATTCAAGGACACCCTTTGAAAGAGTGAACTAACCATGAACCTTTTATTTAGTCTCTCTAACCTCACTAGCCATTTAGGTCTAATTAGATATGGAAAGAAAATTTAACTACAAGTCATTGACAGTTCATTAATGTCTGGTGTTCCCTTAGCAGAAAAAGAAAGCCAAAGTAATAGAATGTCAAGACTATTCCTTTCCAGAACAGCAAAAAATTAACTATTAAAAAAAACTTAGCAGACATTTCAGAAGATGGTAAATAAATGAATAATAACAAGTTTTATCAATAATTGAATTCACTCTACACAAAGATTTAAGCTGGCAACTTTTTCCTCAACTTTTTTAGATTTTACGGACTGCAGTGGCCATTCAGCAGCCATCAAACAATTTTGTTCTCTTGGTACAGGATCCTCACAGCCTGTTGTCATTTTGGAAGGGAAAGTAGCCTTAAGAACACTAACTTCATGTTCTCAGGTGGTGGTGTCAGCCCACACACTACAACAATGAAAACAAATTCTAGTATTTGTTTGCAGGAAACATCCAATCCCACATCAGCAATTTAAATGTGATGCTCTGCATAGGGGCCAGCATAACTAATTTTGAATACTAGAACAGGACAAAAGTACAAATTGTCCTTTTCAAAGCAGATTTAGGGACACACTGTCACATTCTGTTAATAACTTTGATTCTGCTATTGCGCCTATAAGTTATATAACAGGAAGCAATTTTGCTTTAAGACAATAATCAGTAAACAAACTTAAATAATCTGCCATTGTTTCA
>NW_010121362.1:31035-43988 GCF_000699245.1 Pterocles gutturalis
ACACACTGTTACATTCTATTAATAACTTATAGGCGCAATAGCAGAATCAAAGTTATATAACAGGAAGCAATTTTGCTTTAAGACAATAATCAGTAAAAAAATTTAAATAATCTGCCATTGTTTCAGGCTCCTTCTACTCACAAGCTACTGGGAAGTAGATACAATTTTCAAAACCAGTTTTCATTCAAAAATCTGAATTCCTCTTTTTGTTTGTTTCTCAGTTTCATTTTCCTAAAGAAGACATTATTCATTAATTACTAAGGTTCACGAGATCCATCTCATGCACTGCTGGAATTGCCACTGATTGACATCACGCAACATGAGATTCTGCACTGTCTCCAGCTGGTCCTGAGAAGCCTCAGCTGGACCTCTCTATAGTGTAAGTGAGCAGTTAAAAAATTCCTTACAAATACTGATCCTCTCACACCCAGGACTGTAAAGCCAGGGCAGACCTCTATTTGCCTGCAAGCCTCCTGGTACTCACCAATTACACAGTATTCCTTTTTTATTCCAATCCCTGAACAGTGTATTTCCCCCCAACTTGTCAATAATTTTTCCAGAGAAAGGGAGACATCCCTATGCAGGTGCAAGTTTAAGACATTATTTTAATACCAGTAAAATGACCTTTAACAAAGAATCTAGGGAGCCATTTGTGAACAAGGTTTTCAGTATCTAGTACTAATGCATATATAATAGTGAATTATAATAAATCCTTTATACTTCTTCACAGCACTCTCGCGGGTACAGTGAATAAGTATAGTTAATATGCATTTTTATGACAAATTTCAAAAGGGTTCCTAATGAATATACACTCAACATTAAACTCCTTAGGCAGGGATAACATTATGAAAATATTTTTTGCTGCCATATAATAAATAATAAAAAAGCCTGTAGTGAACATTTATCTTTCACTTGTTAAACATTTCATAATGTAAAAGCTAATAACACCTAGAAGTTAAGATCTTGTACCACAGCAAAACAAAGAACACTTACAAAAAAATCCTTCAGACAGATTAGACTGATTTGTTTAAAAATCTATTAAACTAGAAAAAAACCTTCATTAGAAAATAAGACAATTTTTCATTTTGAGAGTGAGGTCTTTAACCAAACACTGGCTGATTATTTTAAATAAAGCATTTTTCCCCCTTTGAAATGCAGACCTTGCACCCAGAAATAATAAACATATAAGCCACAGGTTTTCTTATAGGCCAATCAGCAAGAAAGGATTTGTCATCATTTCACTGGCTACACACTCCGAAAGTATTCCATTTAAGGTCTGTGTACACAAGTTTTATTTCAAACCACCTTCTTTGTCCTCTCTTTCCTCTTCTCCCCTGTCATTCCCCACCCACTGAGAGATATGATACCACATCTCGATGAAACACACAGGTGGCTCCGCCTGTTTGGGCAGAAGGAAGAGTTCATTTCCAGTTTGAAATCTGCTTCATAGCCTTTCAGGTTCACAGGTTCATAGCCTTTCCAATATTATACAGACAACAACGTTTACTTCAATGTAACTTAATCAAGTTTGACCTAGTCTCCCACTTCATGCCCACCTTAAGTTGACCAAATCGAAATAAAGACGTGAACCTCTCTAGATTAATAAAATAAATTAGGACAGAGTTACCTAGCATTCTCTTCCTCATCTAGGCAAGTTCTCCACGTAGGCCCATGTCTATCACAACAGGCCTGACTTTCTGACCTACCAGAACTCCACAGATGCCATCACACTTTCAGTTGGGCTTTGTCTGTTCTACATTTTAAAAGAATATTATCAAATAGTAGCTAGCACTTGTAAAAAACTAGTACAACAACCCTGCTCCCTTTTAAGGCCAGTTATATCCTATAGACAACCTAAATAAATTTGAGTATCTAATACAGAATTACATGATTACTTAGTTTCATGCTCAACATGGAGCTATGATGTAGAACACTGAATATTTCTTAGAAGGATGCCTTAACTGTAACGTATGCTCCAATTTCCACTGCTGTAGTGGGATAATAATATTTTTTCTTCAAAGACATACATCATTAATGCTTCAAGAGAATTTTAGGTACCAGTTGTCAACTAATATTGAAATCAAACACTTGAGAAATTAAAGCAAGTTTTTCAGATCACTTCAGATTCAAGTCTGAGTTCCCAAATAGCTGCTGTTGAAATCCAAACAACATCTAAACACAGTTAGAAACGAAAGATGTTGTGCAACTTAAAAAGAACAGCCACTGGTACCAGTGCTGCTTCACACTGTTCAGTTCTTCAGAAACTGCTCCTCTTCAGGCTGTTACACATGTTGAATGGCTCATGTTCTCCCACCATGGCTCATGTTCTCCCACCAATTTATTTCAGGAGAACACTACGTACAAAAGTGTTAAACTGCTATTTCTAAGCTCTTGAGGACACACCCCTTCATTAAAATTTAACTCTTACAACTTAGCTATAACAATTCTAACTGAAAGAAAAGTTCTTCTTAAAAACATGCTCAGTAAAAAGGTTAAGAATGGCTTCCCTAGCTTGCCTGGGCAACTATTCATGAAACCAAGGAGCATTCGGCACACAACAACAAGCACCTGGATGAATTACCATCTTGCAGAGAGTGGGCTAAAGAGTCAGTCCTGCTAATACCATTCCCATCTTAATGATGATCATAAAAAAAAAAAATTAAATTAAAGACTGAGTTCAGTTTTATACAACTTATCCTGGTAACATTAAGACGGTAAACAGTTGTGCTTATTTCCTTGAGTCAAGAAAGCTGCTGGAATTTTTCTACTGCATCACCCAGTAAAACCTACAGAAGATACTGGATAAAACAGTAGTTACAGCATAACTATCACTAATGCAGTAACAAGTACTGGAACTAAAGATTTTGGCCAAGCATGAGGGTTTAATGGTGACATAGTAGCTCCAAGGACTAATCTAGCAATCTTCTACACAGCTCACTTCCTCTACAGTAACTTACAAGACAGCATTTATGACCCTTCCTTAAGGAACCACAAAACCAGAAAAGAAAGTTACAGGACACCTGGGCCATCTTCAAAAAGATGAACTGTATCTGCTCTGAAATAAAGGCTTGCAGAGTAGTACTCACCATTTGTTTGGTCCATATCTGGTTATAGTCCTTTCATGACTTGCAGTGGTATGAGAAGAAATCGGTCAGACAGATATTCCCAATTAACAGCGCTGACTTAGCCTGTGTTCAGGCCATTATAGAAAATATATTCGTAATTTTAAGAACATTAAGTTACAAGAATGAATTTAAAATGATTTAAGTTTCAAAATTTTAATCAAAGTTACAGGGATAATTTCTGCTAGCATCTTAGCACATCTAGCATAGGAAGAGGACCGTGGATTCTGCTCCAATGACTGAATTTTGGCACAAAAGCCACAAGCAGTCTGAAGACTTATTTCAGTCTCCTGTTACGCTGAGTAATTAGAACAGACAAGGTTTGTTAAATCACACTATTATTAACAGTTAACACTTAAAGTTGTTGTTGAATACAAAAAGTGAAACAAGGGATACAGGCTCCTTGTAAATAGACTGCACAGTGCTGAGAGATCAGAACAAGCTCTTCTGTTGCTGGAGTCATCTACAACACACGCTCCAGTGTTTGAGGGGGTTCTTTTTGCCCTTTCTTTGCAGGGAACACTTTAGTCTCTCATATCTAAAGTCAGATTTATTCAGCTCAGCTATCAAAGCTGCAGTTACAGATTTCTTCATGTGGCTCTAATGGTCAAAACTGTGCCTCTTCAGCTCAGGTCACCCTTGATGCTCTTGTACCGTAAATCAAGGTCAAGAAAATTTGTTTCCTCTCATGAAAGAATGGAAAACTTAATTTCACAACCAACAGCACTGTCAGATGTAGCACAAACAGCAAATCACGGCACTTAAGCAAATTTGGCATTCATTTCCTTTCCCACAGACCATTTCTGGTGATAAAGAAATATTCTCTAGTTACTTTCTTATGCCACATAACCAAGGGCAATATAAGTTGAGATAAATTGAAACGATTCTTGTTTAAAGAAAATATTTATCAACATTGTATGAAAATATTTCCACACTCTAACCCATGCATTTTCTCAGGCAATCTTTTACCTACAGCACTTCAATTTGTTTGCCCTTGATTAACAAATTATATGAACACATAGTGCGTGTGAACCAAGTTCTCCTCTCAGAGAAAATCAACCCGAATAATTAACTACCAAAAACCTACCCACCCTCCAGCAGCAGTAGCATACTGGGCCAGTTCAAAATTCTTCAAACTCACTATTTCATAATCTCAATTCAAGCCAGGATCCAACTCCACTTACGGTACCTGTCAAAAAGAACAATTTGTTCCATCTTGTCTGGATAAGCCTTCCCCTCCGTATGAATATTGATTAGAGAAATAGCTTAGAGACAATTTCTAGACAGCTCAAGTTTATCAAGTGGGTTCCTGCTACAAAGGATGGTGCTTAGGACTGCATACTGTATGCAGTTTAGGCTGAAAAAAGCTCATAGGAAAGCCAATAAACATACAGATTCGGGATCTGCAGTAAAAGCCAGTCACATAAAGGCAAAAGAGCAGCACTAAATACCACATTGAAGCTTTCGGCTGGGCAGATCTGCTCCGTCCAGAAATCATGGATTTCAGAGGCAAACCAAATAACTACCCTAGCATCCAGCAAAGTGTGCAGTAACTATTTCAGCCTACCGAAAGTGGACCAAAAACCAGTTAAACAGTTGCGATACCGGCAGATTCACCAATGCACTGCCAGGCCTGCGCTTCAGGCTCAAACCCAAAGAATTAAACCTTTCCAATTAGATTATGTAACACTAACCAAAATAAACCTAGATTTATTGAAATCCAGCTAACACCAGTGTACTATCCCACCCAAGTACATCAAGTGTGATAAACAACTTCGCTAAAAAATTTTAATGAATGAACATTGGAAACAGGTTTACAAAACAAAAGATGGTCAACCCTTTATTTGTTAGAGACAGACACTGCAGGCCAGTATGGAAAAGACCATCAACCAGCTGTGACTTTATAGAAGAGCCTGGACTCTACAACTGCATCAGGAGAGACGAGACCTTTAACTCATTCAGAATTTCTCTGACCTTTACAAAGCTCCAAAGTAGTAGAGAGACCACTCCACAACGATCAGCCTGGGACACTACACAACACAGCTTCTCATTTTACACATTTGACTCTATCCTCTGAAAAGAGGAATTTAAATTATCACTGAACTCTTTAGGACACTGTTTTGTGATAAAGAAGGTTAACTGCTGTCAAGACCACCAATTTCAACCTGTAGAATTACTTATATAAGAAAACACTAGATTTAGCAGAGGAAAGTAATAGATTTTTACATACAATTTGGAAGCCGAGGGTTACAGTTACACATTTCTTCTACTATACCTATTTTCACTGCAAGAGTTTATTTCTACCTCTTATAAGATTAGTTACTTCTACTGATGAATTGGTTAGAAAGATTTCTACTTATTTCAACTTATTTACTCATGATACACTAGAACAATAAAGAATAATGCTTCAGCAAGGAAAATACTCATTCTCTATAAATATCTGTGTAATACTTCTCATGTACACAGCTGTGTATGATCACATATGACCATACGTACATGTAAGATCCATGAGAAAGAGTGAACGAGTTGTGTTCAATGCAGAAGACTCGTCCTCACAGCTTACCCTACAATGCTGCACAAAGTACGTAGGCAAGTATACCATGCTTGCTTATGAAACAAGGTCTCTCAGCATGTCCATTACACATCCTTCTTCTCAGATGTGTTATGCTACCTCCAACACAAAATTGCCTCCTACCAGGAAGCAAAGGAATGCAGCCTCAATGTGAGATAGCTCTTGTGTAACCATATAGTAAGCATCTGGGGTGCATACTTCCATAGCATCTTGAAGCTTATTTCGTATGGAATTCAGTCAAATTTTAAAAAAGCATAATACCAAGTGAAAGGGCACTAGACCTTCCTGTGAAGACTCATACAGAAACAAAGCAACATCTGTACGCTGTAGCTTAATCCCTGGAGAGCAGCAAATGTAATCACTATTTTCAAATGAGCGTTCAAACAGGGTCAGAGATAGCACTAGCTCTTGTGGAGACCTTGGGCAGAGATTAAGGCTTGAGCTTCTCCACCCCTCTATTTGCAGAGCAGATTACCCACACTGATGTTCCTCCTTAATCTGGTTAAGAAGCCAACAACGGTTTTTGTTGTTCGCCTCCACTGCCCATTCACACACCCAGTGCCTCTTGCAGGGATGGCAGGAGATTCCATGTACTAAGCCATACGTCTCTATATGGAGGAAAAAAAACCTATTCGTCCCCTTACTCATGCAACAGAAGTCACTGCACAACAGACACGTGATTTGGTCTTTCAATAAGGGAGAGGCTGTAGAGCAAGTTTGCCAGCAACACTAGAGATGCCTAGCCAAACTCCTGAAATACCACATCCTCTCCCCAGCCCAGTGTAATCTTTTCTACCACATACCAGATCACTGGATCCTACACCAGGCCATCCAACCACCTGTGGCACATCAGGTATGAGAACAGGGGTAATGATACACCACAGCACTTGCATAGTAGGCAGTATATCTTGAGCAATAGAGAAACCTAGAAAGGAATTGAAATTAGTAACTCTCACACAAAGTACAGAACTAACAGACCTGCATCCTAGTTTTCATATTGACATGCTTTAACATCACAATTCCATCTGATTTTCCATCAATTTTCCCAGATATGAACCACGAAGACAAGGCCTAAATGTCTTAAAGCCTACTCCTCACTGCAAGTCAACAGGATTTATCCTGCAGCTATGGATATCAATCACCAGTCATAACATGGGACTGGATAGAATACTTACTCCCCAATTTTCCAGCATTTCAGCTTCAGGGGTTGGATAAGCAGCTGCAAGAACACAGCACACAACCAAAAGTGACTGCCAGCAACATGAGACAGCAAAGATGGGCCACAAACTAGGTGCAAGCAGACTGCAGCAGTATCTCCATCAACACATTTCTGTATACCACTGTTACTATTTTGAAATGAATGTAATAAAACTGCTTAAATATTTCCATTCCCCCTCCACCCCAATAATACACCATGACATTAAAATAAGCTTCTTGTGCAAAAACTTCTAAAACCTTGGATTGATCTGAAAAGACAAGACATCCAGTTTGCACTGGAAAAAACCCTACCTTGATATTTTCAGAAAAAAGTTTTGCTCTGTTCAGCAACGTTACAATTACTTTGGAGAGTTTTTAGTTACTTGTGTTCTTATGTTCTTCTCTTCCTTTTGATCATGTCATAGCAAAGTCATTTCAGATCAATACATTGCCCAAGAGGTCAGAAGAACTCAAAGCAAAGGGTTATTTAGACATACTGTGTACTATTATTAATCCTCAGAAAGAACTACTGCTCTACTTGCAAAGCAGAGATAATACAGGAATACCTAGATCAAAACTGAAAGAAATCACTTAGTCCTTAAAGCTAACTGCTTGTCAGTACTTTATGTTCTTTTTTTTTCCTACTACAGCTGACCACAGAAGGCCTCCATTATTTCACATGATTAGAAAAAGTATTTAATTTCATGAACATTTTATTTGGTAGCGATTAAAATTTAAGTCTCTTTTTGGTTGTCCTTCTACTTTGTCTTAGGAAGATTTTGAGAAGAGTAACCTTCACTCTTGCAAATAACTATCTGACTGGGGAAGGGGAAGAAAACTTAATATCAGTTAATGAATGAGAAAAGGAGATAGATGAGACAGAAGGAGAAATCTTGAAATAACCAAACCGGAGCTTAAGTCTTTATAAACTTCTTTACATCTAGAAAGAATGCCACATACAGCTTCAGTTGTTATCTAAGTTTCTAAAAAGTCCCATAATACTAAATAAAGTTTGACATTATGAAAAACCAGAGGTCTGCAAAGTATCTCAATGCCCTTAGCATTTCTGTAGAAATCTATTTAAGTTACAACTCGGGAGCTGAAGTGTATCTATTTTCTCAGTAGCAAACTGGAAAACTGCAGACCCTGTTTCAATACAAGAATTAAATTTTGATTCATCAACTCCCCCTCAAACAGGTTGAGGTTACTTTTTTAAATACTAAGAAACAAATTCCTTGCTACAAAAAATAGCTAGACAACATCTCAGATCACAATGCAGTTAGTGTTTTACTCGGAGGCTTCCAGCTGTTTAAAAGCCAGCCATATGTTTTTCTTTGGTTGTGTATCCATTTATAACAGCAGATGTCTTCATGTTCCTGCTTTCAGAACCTACACCAAAATTTTAAAGCTGTAATTACTCATATCCTCTTAGTAGAAATTTTGAATTCACTGGAAAACTGATTCCTTACTAATTCAGACAGCGATCTTTACACAGGTATCAAGATTTTCACCTTCTTTCAGCAAATATTCTCTTCTACTTATCTTTACTGCTAATTTAACGGACTTGAGCTCCTCAATTCTGCTGTTAAAGGCAACAGCATAATTGTATCAACGGCAGAGTTGCATCAACACTTTTTGGCAATATTGGTTGACAGCTGCAGAAAACAAGTAATAAAAGTAATCGTTTGTTTAATGCAACTGCCAGAAGAACACAGACCCAGCTGTGTCAGGTGCATAGCCCTGCCGATAGCATGAATAATCCCATGAAAAACAACAAGGCAATTTATGGTTTCTTGAACTAAGACCAGCATATCCAGAAGGCCTGAGCCCCAGGAATGCTTCAGACAACTAGAAAATTCAGGGAAAATCCCATGGAGGCCAAAACTTTCAAAAGAGAACATATTTCAAAACTGTGTCAAGCAAATGGAAATGCTACAAGAGAAAGTCAACCAGATGCCACCACACTGACTACAACATAGGGCATTTCAGCCGCGTCCTCTGAAAATATTTTATTTACTTTTCCAGATTCAGTCACATATCTTGCAGCACTACGCAGTAACATCAGACCTCACAACAGGGGGATGAGGGAAGAGACAAGCAAACAAACAGAAGCAGACCACAGTGACTGAAGCAGATAGATCAGTTAGGTCAGTCTTGTTTCCTCAAGAACCAACCCTAAATGCCTTTCACTGGTTTCTCTGTGTCATCTTAACTCCCCAAAATCAGACTGCTGTGAGCAGATGAACTGGAAAATCTTAACAGTGACAGCAGTATTAATTTTTTGCCTCCAAATTCAGGGGCATATATGTTAATCACAGCCTATGCCCTCTCATCTGTTTCTGTGCTGCTTCTGCACTGCCCATGCAAAAACCTCAAAGCCCATGCTCATTTGTGCTTTATACTATAGGCGTTTGTGCAGCAAGGAGGATGGGTTAGAGATACCTGTCATTTAACACAAGCTAGAACATCCCTGGAGGAAGAAAGACAAGGGCACTTCCATGCTGACAGTCTTTGTGTGTTTCCCATAACCTCTCCTTGACATCCCAACCAAGGAACTCACAAAATCTCTTACAATTTAGTTAAAGGAAAAGCCTGGGCAGAAGTACCATCAAAATACAACCATGGAAACATGCACAAAAATACAGAAACCATGTACATGCAATAGGCCTCTGCTCTGGGATAGCTCATACATTACCTTTGCTACTTAAACCCTTCAAAGTCAAATGTAAATCATCTGGGCTAACTACAGAGTGGAAGTGTGCAGAGAATAAATTCTTCTTTTTATTCCTGTTGTGCAAATACAATCCCATCGCCACACAGCTTCCCCAAGACATTACAAATTCCATTTCTCTTTTCTACTGCCTTTAGTACCTTTCTGCCCCTTGCATTTATATCTTAGCACATCTTCCACACAGAGGACACTGATATTCTGTTACTATTTTTATAGCAGCACTTAAACCACTGTCATGAAATTGAGGAATATTTCTGATACAGAGGCTTTCTGTTCTGATCCACAACAAACTTATTTGCTGAAATTAAACTCTTCCTTCAGAAGCTGCAAGTTCTGCTTGAATGAGGTCTACAAGTAATCCCCTGCTATATTAGATTATATAATATAGGGCACACAGTACGTCTAGATAATTGCAGGGCAGGGCACAAATGAAGATTAATCTTTTTCACTTTGACATGAAGCAAACAACAGCTGGGGGTTTAAATTATAACATCAAATTCATCAAGATGTTAAGAGCTTAACAGTATTAACACTGATTTTCAATTTAAGTGAAGGAGGATATATTCACTAAAGCACTAAAAGATTTTAACAATTTAGGGAGATCTACCTAATATCTTGTGCTTTGCTGTTACTGCTAAAGCTCCTACTTGCCAAAACTCAATTGCAGCTGCCCCTACTCCCACTCCTTCTCAAATAGCTGTTACGCTGCAGGAAATGGTTTTGTAGTTTGTTAAGCAAAACATCTAAAATACATAGATTCATACTGGAAAAGTAGCTAACCAATTACACAGGGATTTTGATTACCAAAGACATTTACTTTTATTAAAAGCATTCCAATTTGACCATAAACTGAACATTTCACACTGTGTTCAGTCAACAGCAATGTTTTCACCTCCCAGTGGGTTACAAACTAAGCTGTAGCTTCATGGCACAGTGTGTGGCAGAAGAATCTAACCACAGAATTATCCCATTTATCATCCCCATCACGCGACAGAAACAGCTGCATTAATATCAATATCCGCATCAAACTCCAGGTGTCCCTACAAATTCTCAGGCAATGAGCAATGTCAGCATGTGAAAGACAGAACTGTCCAAGCAGAAATCAATTGAATATCACTTTTTCCCCCCTCCCTTTCAAGATCCTGATTGGATGAAGAAATTCCTGTGTTTGATCCTTACATTTAAGGAGGGCCCCAGCTGCCATCACATGCAACTCCACGGAGCTGCCTACAGATCCCTGAGAAAAACCCGTGTCAGCAATTTACACTCTCATCAAGTGCATAAAAAGGTTTCATGCAATATTTTTAAAAGACATGTGAAAGGAGCAAAGGAAGATCCCTTACATAGCAAGTATCTTTAGACAGCTAAGAGACTAAACAGACAAGAAGATATTCTGCAAGATATTTAGTGGGTAGCAACCCTGCCCACAGCAGGGGGGTTGAAACTAGATGATCTTCAAGGTCCTTTTCAACCCAGGCCATTCTATGAAGATGTGTTATGGAAACACACTAATACTGTTGGGACACACTAACATATGGCTGGTTGTGACCAACACCAAAGGAAGCTCTCCTGGCAAGGTCACAGTGTTCACAGACTGCCCCCAAGACTGGAACCATCTAATGTCATGATAAAAAATGGACAACGGTAACAAAAGACTTGTAGGACAGCCTCACAAAAGTAATCTGAAAGAAACCCCAAATGCATTTGTGAGTGTACGGTTTTGGTTTAAGTGTTGGAACAAGGTCACAGGGAAAGGAAAATTATTTTTTAGATAGTCCAACATCTAATCAAGCAATAGCTATAGTGATGGCAAAGAGAATAAACATTGACCCATATCCTTCATTGATGTACTACAAATTGTTTTTTCATCTAATGTGGACAATATCAATGTCAAATTCCCCAGCTTCTTGCTACACAGCTACAAACACCCAAAGCAGCAAAAATGGGGAATTAGAACCTTGAACAAATTAATTTTTATAAAGAGGAAAATGTATTTCTTTCACACAGATTAAATAAATTCTTTAACTCAGATCTGAAAGACCCTTTACATTTACAGGCAGCACTGCATTTATATAAAAACTCTCAAACAGGAAGCTTTGTTGATTAAACATTCCATTGCCATTGAATATCACTACAGCCTCATTATCTTGCGGTGGTGTCTGAGAATGAATCAATTCTAGCCCACCACTAAAGCTTGTAAATTTTTTCTTGACTGAATTTGCTATTCCATACTTGCGCAAAGGACCACCTCACTCAGCAGTAACAATTCTTTCCCCACTGTAACAATAAAAAAACCCAGACAACCCACAAAACCCCCTACACCACAGCCAGTTTAATCAAAACTAGCACATCTTACAGGTCCTCAAACAAATGGGGAGCTACAGGCATATGACTGCAAATAGCAACATAGAGCAGCTTTCCCTTTCTATTTATATACTCAGGTTTGTTTACTTTGAATGATTCATTACAATTTAGAACTGTACTTGAATAGTTATTTGAACTGTGACTATAGTTACTTGATTAAAAAAATCCTGGAAAGACAGTAAGCTCTTACCAGAACCCATCAAGTAATTTTTAAAAAGTCATTGAAAAGAAGGACCATGTAAACATGGTATAATCCTACTGGTTAAACCACTACAAATCTTGATTTTATTTACAGTACCGTAAACTACTTGGAAACTAACTTGGCCTTTTTGCTTAGTACTATTTATTCTTACTTAATGAAAACTAAACAGCAGCATTCTGACTGCAGAATAATTGCCTACATGAACAACGAAATATTATTATGCTGATGTTAAAGTATGAAGAATAGAAGAACAGATCCCCTATATAAGTGAGAACCATAGCTGCCTGTATTACCTGCTCTCACTTCATGCTATATGAAACCCCGCACATTAAACAGCAAAGAAGAATCTACAAAGAGAGCAGTCAGTGATATGAGCTGTAATTTAAGGTTAAAACAGCCTGCTCGCAGACTTCTACCAAAAGACAAAGAAAACTGGCAGAAGAAAGAATCTCCTTGCAGCACAAATAAGGCATCACGTTAAAAAAAAGATTTATTTTCAAATTAAATTTATAATACATTTTGAAAATAAGGAACAGCCAAGATGGGGAAAAACTTCTAAATTATTAAAAACATTAATTGACTTAATTTTATTCTTATGAAGAGTAAAATAAAGCTTTGTCTTAATTTTGTTCTGAGACCTGTTCTCAAATAAGGAATCCCTGCTGTTACGTTATTCCTCCTTGTATTTTATGAAAAAAACCAATTAATTTAAGAAATTATTTTTAAAATGGCTGATACATCATCTTCGGTCTTCCTTTTATCCTG
>NW_010121362.1:44006-60734 GCF_000699245.1 Pterocles gutturalis
CCAAGGCTGATTTTTAAAAGGACATAAAGTAAAATAAAAAGGATGGAGATATCCTGGTTCTTATTTTTGTATGTCAATGCAAACAATTAAATTACATTTAATGTTTTACCCGTCAGCTACTCTTGATAAAACAACATGGTGCTTCCATCTGAGCAGTAGTTTCTGCCACTTACTGCTTTTTCTACATTAATATTTCACAACATTTAAAAAAACCAAAACAAGAACAAAGCAGTAAAACAAAATAAGAGAGACCAAAGAGTCATTTCGGTCCTCATTTTCTATTCATGGTGTGTAGTTTAACAAATAAGGTGTCTGTGTTTGATTTTATTATGTTACTGTGTGACCTGCAGAGTCTCAGGAGACCAGCTAAGAAGAGAGATGAACATTATTCCATTAGCAAGAAAAATCAATAATAGTAGTTACACACTACGCAGTCTTTTGCAAAACTTCTATTTTTATAAAACCTAATTTCATATTGAGTTTTTAAAGGAGAAGAATGCAAAAAAAAAAAACAAACAAAAAAAAATCCTTAGCTTTCCTTAGCCAAAAAAGTGAAAGAAAACTATGTTTCATTCAGAATTGAGGCCAAGAGTCTCACTGTTATGCATAAACACATAAGATGCAAATGTAAATAGCATCTCTGTCACAATACAGGGTTGCTGTCGGGGGTTTGGTGGGTGGGTTTTTTTCCACCTTCAAACAATTCTTACATTTAAATTCATACCTATTAGGAATAACAGCCATATTTTACACTACCTAAAAATGATAAACTCTGAAAACCTACACAAATGGAAAGTAGAGATAACAAGAGCCAAGTGTTCTTCCTGGAAAAACAAAATTCAAAAAAATTCACCTGAAAGCTTTTCTCTCATTCCTGTTTTCTTAGGCTCCTTCAGTTCTTTTTTCTAGAAGAGAAACTTAACCATAAATTAGGGTGATAGGAAAACTAGGAAACCCTAAGAATAAAAATATTCTTGAAGCTCTGAACACCAATTTCCAACCAGTGGATAATCATTGCATGGTAAACTGCACATTCATACCTCAGTAATGACTAGATGCCCCAGTCACTAATTGGGACCCTACTGTGCCAGACAAAGGCTAGCATATTTTAATGATATATAAGCACATAATACACAAAAAAATGAAAGAATGTTAGCTTGATGTATACTGCAAGAGTAACTCACAAGCCAACAATTACCAGTAATTTTTAACGTATTTTTAAAAATATTTTTGAAATGCACATTAATATTGCAATTTAGTTTAAGGAAGAAAGTGGACCTATTAATATAAGAGCACAAACAAAATAACATTTCTCACATGGCATGGGAATGCTTAGGATAGTGAAACCGTAAAGCGGCAAGACACCCAAGTTTGGAAAAAAAGCCACTGTGCCAAATGCACCACTAGCAGGGGTTGGGAAACCACTCATACAGCGGGCTGCTCTGCTTATTGCCCTAATTATTGCTCCTTCATCCCCAGTTCTGTTCATAAACAGAGTGCACATAACTCGCTTCATTACCTGTCGGTTGCTATGACACTACACAGGAAAGCTGTCAGAGGCCTTTTTCTTTGTTGAACAGAAACCCAGAGCATTCACAATCCTGCAACAGAGCAGCTGCAAACAGGTACACTCCAGGAGAACCTCTCATCCTCTGGAGCATCTGGAGAACAAGCCAGGACACTGCTCAAATCCTTTACCAAAGGCAGCAAACACTCTTCAACCCCAGCTTTGGCAGAGTCTGCGAAGAGGAACTGGCTCTGGAGACCATGGCAGGAAGGCAGTGACCCACACTGATAACCACCCGAATGCTTGTGCACAGAGCTGGCATGCTCTCTACTCCAGTAAAGGGATGCAAGCTGCATACACTCTCTTTTTGAGGTGATTAAAAAAAAAAATCATTAAAAAAATCAACTTTACCATACCTACCAGTTTCAATAAAATATAATGCAAGAGGAAAAGAATTCTTTAAAAGATTCAAGACTCATGAAAGGAAATAAAAAAAACCCCAAACTGTTTCTCAGGCACAGTACAAAATCCTGAGGGAAAGAATGGAAGCAATTGCAGACTGGGACTAAAAAAAAAAATAAATTTAAAAAAAATAAATCAGAGTCCAGTATTCATAGAATCACAGAATGGCTGTGCATACAGTGAATTTTGTTCTGTTATCAGCTGCATGCAGATGTATTGGTGATGAAACTTGTTTTAATCTTTTTTTTTTTTTTTCAGAAGGGAGTACCATGCTGAGAAACAACCTTGTCCATCAAAAAAAAAACAGTAAGCATCTTAAACTCATAACACTGGAACAAATCATCAACTGCCTTTTTAGTCTTTAATAACACAATTTTCCTCTGCAAAAGCGATCTTCATAAATCTCACTTGATTTTGATATCCTTGCCAATTGCTTCACGGTATGAACTACTTCTGTTAGGACGCAGTCAGAAGTTCACTGGGATGAGTTAGGAATGACCACAATGGTCTCTTGTGTGAAATGCTTTATTGCTTAGTTTCACTGAACTCCATAAGTACAGTCAAGGATTACATCACTGACTGAAAAGACTTGGCAATTAAATAGATAACCTGAAGAGGTTGTCGGCATCTTAAGAACAAGAAAGTGGTGAAAGGTCTAGGTGGGTTAAATGGCCTTTTCCAGAAACACAGGAAAAATTTGGGCCTAGGACAAGAATAAAGCAATTCTTTCTAGTCCACTCTCCCAGCCACAAACAGTATTCAAAGACTACTTGAACCAGGGACAATAATATCATTTTTCTCTTATTTTCCTGTACATTACAATATATTTCCTCAACTAAAGGGTGGCTAAAACTAATGCAGTAAGACACTTTCCAACATATCACTAGCAACCACGTTACTTGGACAAGTAGTAGTTTGATCAACACAAGACTTGAAACAGATTTGCAATCTTGATGCATGTAAAGACTACATTTTTAAATAAATCAACTCATTGGTTCTTTTCTACTTTTCTAAAATTTTAAAAATAAAATTTTACACTCTAGTCTTAAGCCAAGAAATATCCAAACACTCTCTCATTACACTTACCTGAGTTTCAAAGAGGGTACAAACAAGCCCCAGGGACTTCAGCCCACCTACCCTGGCTTTGCATGTGAACAACTCACAAAGAGGCTGCAAAGTTCTCTTGACCGTGCAGAAGGCAGGTTATTTTTAAAAACTGAAGACAAAAAGAACAACTTCACAATTTGACAGGAAAGAGAAACATTAACTAGAGAAAGAGGAATAAAGTCAATTACAATTTTTAATTAGCTTTCCAAGCTATGCAGTGAATGTTGGTACTCATGAATAGCAATCAATACTGTATTCTAGTGATTTGTTACGCAAATAAAGCACTTATTCAGCAGTATTAGCCTATCCAGAAGTTAATACCCTCAAAAACTCAAAAAAAGAAATCTATTTGCATTTATTATAAAGGAGAAGGAAAGAAAGAACATGGAACCTTAATGGAATTTGAGCTAGTTCTACAAAGATGCCTAGTAACATTCAGGAACAATTGCCACAATCTGAAAGAGAAGAAATTGGTACTTAGATGCTTTTGAAACATGAAGCCCTAATTCACAAAAGACAGTTTGTTCAAGAATTATAGCATAAAAGGTAAATCATTAGCATATGTAAAGTGAGATTATAGTCTTAATATAATAAGAATAAAGCCAGTATCTCACTTTGAATGAAGAAACCAAAACAAAACATAAAACCAAAACCAACAACCAGTAATACTGGTCTGAATACAGAGGAAGAATGGACAAACTTCATTTAGTTCCTGCTATAAATGCTGGGAAGACAAGACGACGAGTTCTCGGGCGCTTCACATTTGTTATATAAGCAGAACAGTTGCTAGGGCTGCTGGCTCCCACCTTTCACAGGCACACACAGCAGGATTCTGAATACAGGCACGTGATGTGTACAAAGCCAAACTTCACCCTTGCACATTATTTCCACTGATATTTGAAAATATGCAGTAATAAGTAACAGCAAGTTAACCCTAAGATATTGCAGGTAGTAGCCCATGAGAATTTATTTTAAAATAACTCAATCAAAAGCATTCTTTATTTCTGTACTGTTCAGATGAAGTCCATAGCATTAATAGAACATCTCGATCTCCAGCAGCAGTTAGGTGTTTTACTGGTCACATAGAAGTTTCACTTTATCATACTCAAAGCATTGCAAATATCACTGGTAAATCTTCATCACTTCTGCAAACACAAAGGAGCATGATCCCACATGATTTGTTGGGTTTTCAAACATACTATTTACTATATTCCTATTTTAGGTCACAAAGTGTGGAATACTATTTCCTGCAAAGGCTATGAAACTTGGATAACTTACCAACACAGAATTTCTAGTTCTACATTTACTGATGTTCTGAACTTCTGTGTGCAAACTTGCAGATTAACGAGTGCCTGCACACAGGGCCTGATTAAACTGAGGGTCACACTCTTCACAGAAACCATTGGAATCCACAAGCTGACAACATCTCCACTCCCTTTCTGCAACTTAGAGATGACGTTGACTTTCCATCAAACACATCTTCAGGAGGAAATACTGGTGTGAGCACATGACTTGGGGGGCTCTTGTGCAATTTGACCAATCAGTTATGAGGACTACAGAGGAACTCATTATCCTCCCAAGGTAGGTCTGATTGTTGTTCTGAGACATGTATCTTGGAAAGCATTTGAAGTGGCTTCGAATTGAAGGACTGAAATCACCCTCAACATTTTGCCATGTACGCTCCAAAGCTTAGAACAAAGCATATTATCCATCTAATGGGTCTACAAAGCTGGCGACAATTAGTTCCATTTAATAATGGGAAAACCAAATGTAAGGTGACTTACAACTCAGGAAATAAAAGCTGTATCAATTGTTCTACCACGTTTCAGATCAAATTCCAGCAACAACAAGCACTAAGTGAGGAGCAAAGCCCTACCTTACAAAACATTACCTTCAACATGTTCGGGAATGTGAAAGGATACAGGTTCCATTTCATTTTCTTCTTACATCCTGGATCTCATGCAGATCACAGGGTGCTGAATTTTGATGGACTTAGTATTTACAGTAATACGCATCAGGAAAACACTGCACAGTTTAGAAGGTTCTTACTAAATTTTACACTTGGAATTGTGATTTGAGATTTAGTTTTTAATAACAAACATGAAACCAGACAAAGCATTACAAGCCAACCAGGAAGAATAACTGCAAAGTTCTTCAGCTCAAAGTTACATAGCCTTTGGAGACCTGTAAAGGTACAACGACATCTCTTCAGATGCAGAGAAGGGAGCAAGAGTAGAATATGACGCCCCATGTGCTCCCAGCCCCTTTCCCTTCTGACTGAGGAGCAACTCACACAGGTATTAGTGCTACCCAGGAACAAGGCAAAGTAATTCACAAGTAGCAGCCCATGGGCACTGTTCTTCTAGAAGTTCCTACTATGCATTTCCTTGTTTGCCTCCCCGTTATCAAATTTCTCCTACTGTGCATGCAACAATAGCTGAAAAAGACCGTGGCACATGATACAGATGAAAAGACTGCAAACAGCTCCCTTTACACAGATTCTAGCCAGTGTTCTCCAGGTCCCAGGTGATTCAACTCCCCTGTATAATATCTGGCCTTCAATTTCCCCTGCTGTTCAACATAGTCATTATACTCATTGCAGCAGAAAAGTTAAAAGGTCAAAAGTGTATTCCGGGATGATCATAATCTATATTGGAGTAATTGCTTATGTGGAATACTAGTTAAATCTCTAATGTGGAGTCAGACTAAAAGAACTGGGTCAGACAAGATCAGGAAAAAGACGCCCAAGAAACATACTGTAAGGATAAATTTTAAAAATCTCAAAAATCCTTTATAATAATGATACAGTCAGCACTTCATAGAAGGTATTTTAGAAGAGAAAGAGGTAAACTTAATGAAGGAAAATTAATATTAGTCTATGTCCCAATTTACCCCTCAGCTATTATCAAGGTTTCACTGAATCCACAAATCTGCCAATATTGGTAAGTCTTGCAAAAATACATTAGGTTTTATTAGCTTCCAATGAAACAGAAGCTGGTCTATAATTAGGTTTCCATAACATATCTTATTCCCTTGTTCTAATGTATTTTTGGGATTTGCGGCCTCAATGAGAACCACTCCTTTAAATATAGTCAAGGCAAGGTACCCAAAAATTTACAGAATTTCAGTGTCTTACCATCAATCTGAAATCTTTGGAGAGCGAGCTCAAGAACACCAACGCTCCTGGCTCCCAGCTCCCTTCTGTCTGTTAGGGTTTCTAGTGCTGGAAGCTCTGAAGCCTTAGGAACCTCAAAATTTGAATTGTCAACAGCTGTTTAACCAAGCTTTTTGTTCTCGACATATCCCTTGCTTATCTTCATCACACCAGTTCCTCCTCACTAAATACTTGTGTACATATTGTACATATGTTTTAACACCCTCAAGAACCACCAAAGTGCTCTGCAGACACGAATACAGACTGCAGGCATGTGTTAAGTACAGGACCTGCAACTTGCCAAGTGCAACCAGCAGTAGATGCTGACACTGTTTCCATTACCCAAAAAAACCCACTGCTATTTCAGTGCCAACTGCACAGAATAAAGTGGGGATTTACGGCTTTTGAAGCAAGTTTCGTAAGAAAAAACAGACATAACTAGACTTTCAAAACTTTTCCCCAATACGTATACACCCCAAAAAATCCAGATCAGTCTGATGAGCTGTTCTAGCAAACACTCAGTCCAGAACTGAGAAAAATTACACAGGATGCTTTTTTGGAAAAGTCTGACAAGTCTAAACAAAGAAATATTCATATTCAATCATATCCTTAATACAGGGCCACAGCCTTAGATGGTTTAAAATGGCATTGCTGACTTACACCTTCTGAAATTTTATCCCTTTTTTTAAAGTTATACTGTTCCCAGTTTGTTAGTGAAAACATTGAAACTCTTACCATACTGATTTAGGAGGCTTCAAGTACTGAAACTTGAAAAAAAATTAGAAACATTTGGAAGCATGCAGAGAACAATTAAAGTTTGCAACTTGCAAACTAGTTTGAAGAGACTATTATTTATTTACTAAGACTGACACGTTGAATCCTGTAAGAATTTTTATTTTATATTCTAACCTACAGAGATTAATTTATAAAATAAGGGATTCATATTGGACAAAATATCTTTTATTATTAGAACCAGTCACATATCCAACTAACAGATTGACACTTCTTGACGTCATGTTGTTTCCACCAGAAGTATTCTCACAGGTATTTTTGCTAATCTTCACAACTAGCTCCAACACTTTTTGATTTGCGGATCTCTATAAATTTAGGGATAAACAGTTGAATGGTACCCTACTGAAAATAGATTTGGTTTTCTTGATTATTTTTTGCAGTCAGTGGAAGTGGTCCACAGACCCCACAACACTAAAGCCACAGTTAAAGGAGGACTACAGAGAGAACAAACAAAAAATCCAGCTCCACACTTCCCCAAAGTGAGCCTTGAAATATTACTCTTCAAATTATTTAGTCTCAACAACTACATGTCTCATCTTCTGCCATTCACTTCAAAGTGTAATTATTTCAGTGCTTTGCTCTTTCCTTTTTATATATCTACACCATTTACACTGTTTTCAAGGACAAAAAAGATGGAAGCCAATTACAGTACCCAGTACTTTTCCATTTATGACACCAAATCAACAGCTTATTCATCTACCTTAGCTAGATTTATAGACCACTATCATAATGCAGACTTTCTAAAACAGCTTAGCATAAATCACACCGATTTAAATCTCTCTAGGTTTTATTCCTCAACACAAATTTAAAATTCTGTTAACCAAGATCTTAAAAGTTCATTTTTTCTTCCTAACACTGACAACCATGGCAAATACCATCTGTTCAGCTGTAGTTCAGGAATTTTTAAACTAGCTCTCAAAAAGAAAAGGGAAAAAAGCCCTTCAAATATGATTGCCATACAGTTTCTTCAGAAATACCTTAAATATTATTGTCAATGCATTCTGTCATATATTGACCTCTGCTAGTAGCCTTTGTGAAACAAACTCCAAAACAGATTTTAGAAACCAACAACATCTATCAGACAGAAAACCATGAGAGAGCACTCACAGACTGTTTTAACTTTGTTTCACCTACCCATATTTTGCAAGCTGCACTTGTAAGGAAGAAATTCAACTCAATTACCGCAATTTTGCAAACCAGTATAGACATGGTGGAGTAATGTTTTCCAGCTACAGTGAGATTTTCATTGCATTTCAGACAATGAAGTGAAAAAAAAAACCAAAAAAAAAAAAACACTAAGTTATGAGGGAAATGTTCATTACTTCATTTGTGTTCACAAGCGTTTGTGATATACCTGCATTACCTGTTCACTTCTCCCTCATATTACAAGTAAAGTTTATTATCTTTTAAGGAATAAGAGTTACATTTCTTAGTCTCTTGATTTCAGAAGCTGGAGTTCTAAGGGAAAAAGGCAGATCTCTTAAAAGTCAATAACAATGTCACAAGTCATTAAATCCTTGTACGCTGATAATGGTCAGAGACACATGCAGCACATACATAAACATACACACACAGAGTATTTATAAGCATGTGCATATTTCATTAATAGGAGAATCTACCTAAATCAGCAAGAAGAAATCAGTCTCAAAATAAGTAGATTCCAATTTTTCTCATTTTTTTTACTGTAATCTGCTAGCAAATGAGTGCTGGATGAATGCTGATCAGAAAGCGCCACAATCTTAGTATTTATATTTGATGTCCATTTTCCTCAAATAAAATAAAGGTCTCCCACTTCATTTTAATTGTCCTAAGATATGTATAGGGAAGTAGCAGAAAGGTACAGAAAATGTAATTCTTAATAATTGTTATTAGAAAAGCAAACAAGTACTATCCATGTTTGGGACACACCATTTCAAGTGACTGGTCCAATTTAAAACAGCAGCAAAAAACAGTTTGACAAAATGAATATAACAAACATTGGGAAACTACAGCATGGGTCGTCTTTACTATACTAACAGGATTTAACTAGTAACAGACAGGAATCATGGGGATGGGATGGAAGATAGTGAGGAAAGGAGAAAGACTGCTTCATTACAGGTATTTTGAAAGTCAATATAGTGAAGAATTACCATGCTTGTATCTGTAGAACAGCAATCTTGGTCAACAATTCACTTAATAGTTTTACGCTGAATGAAATGCACTTTGAAAAGAACAAAAAAACCAAGAACTGTTCTACTGACTCAATGAAAGCTGTTATACCATAGGAAGCTGTAAGGTGAAAGAGATTAAATCAAACATTCCTCCTGCTTGAATAAAGGCAACTTTTAAAAGCAGAACATCAAAAGCTTTGAAAGAACTGTTTACATTTATATAAAAACGATACACTAAAACACAAAGGATGAAACCCTGACTCCATTGAGATACACTGCAAATCTCACATTGATTTAACCCGGGTCAAGATTTCTCGTACGAAGACCAAGCACCTCAATAACTGCTAGGAAACTGCAGTTCCATGCAGAACCATCTTCACAATCAGTACAGAGAGAAGTCACATTACAACGTATTGTAGTTCAGCACATACACTTATATCCAATTCCAAAAAATGCTTTTAGATAACAGGCAAAATCCCTGTTCACAGTCCAATAGTCCTAAATGATACACTGGTAAACTTGCACTCCAGCTGAATGATCTTGAGGACAGTCAGTTCCATAAGGGCCAAAAAAACCCTGAACCGTTTTCACAGTCTGTTTCACTGCTGCTAAGATTGAATCTCTCATAGAGACCTTAACTACACCAAAAAGCCAAAAGCAGGGATATTTTGCTACCAAGCAACAGAATTTAAAAGACTGTTACACAAACCCCAGCAATTTCTTAAAAGACAGATTTTGAGAATCATCCGTCTCCCACAGTAAGTAGGATTTCAGGAGGGGTGGGGGGAATCCCATTTAGATTCAATGTAGTTTAAACATTGAACTTTAAGTGTCAGTTATTAAGAATGACAAATGTCAAATTAACTGACGTAGGTAGATACACATACGCACATTTTTCTGACTGGAGTATTTATGCTGACTTTATCAAGAACCTGCTTGCAGTTTTGATGCCATATCATAACACGTTTTAACAAATTACTCTTAATAACTCACACCCTTACTCAACAGCTATAAGCAGTCTTCATATTCATTTTTATCGGAATACATACAGCAAAAACGGAAAGTCCTTTAGAATGAACTCCCCTAAAGTACACTCTAGAAATCTACACTTAAACATTTTAAATATTTGAATTCCCCTCATTAATCTAGCCTATACAGTAAATTTGCAGTTCATAAAAGAAAACAAAACACTGCAGCATTACAAGCGTCCTGCAGATGTCTGCTGCCCCACAGCAAACGTGCACAACTCTCTCCATCTGGGTATAGCTGTTAGCATGCTTAAATACCCTGACTGATATAAAACTAAAAACAAACCAGAAGTTCTCACTCTACAGTTTTGCAGTCATTCAGAAGAAGCCAGATTACACAAACAGCATTCACAGACATAAACGACATGGAAATGAAGGCTCAGTTTCTTTCAACAGTAGGATTTGCTCTGAAGAAATAATTGCATCAATGCTTACTCAGAAACTCTGCACATCCTGTTCAAGGATTTTGACACACTCCAGTCTTACACTCCAAGCCCACGAGAAGTGGAATGCAGAATGAATTGTGAATTGTTTGCAATTTGTATCACTTCTTATACCTCACAGATAAGAATGTAGGCACATACGTATGTACACAAAATTAAACCTGTTTAAAATAAACATAGAGCACACATATATGCCTGCTTTCACATACACTTTTTCTGAATGCTACATCAATCATACACCAGACATCCTGCTATGCTGTTCTGCAAGAACTAACTCCAAGTACAGGGAAGTGTATGATGCCACACAAAGTGCTTTACATAGTACATCATAAAGTGACAGATAAGTAACCCTGCCTCTACATAGAGTGACAGATGTAACAACTCCTCAAATCATGCCACAAGTGTCTCTTGCAGAATTCCTTCTCATTTTTACAAATACCCTTTAGAAATCATGACAGTTTTTCTATTTTTTAATAATCACAACATACTTAAACTCATAGATAAAAGTCCAATGGGATCAAATCACAAACTTGAACTTTAGTCAGAGAATATTTTATTTTTCATATAAGAAATGCCTTTCTCAAGTTTGACATTGGGCCTCTTTTTCCCATCTCTAGTTCTTTTCAAACTGTCTCCTCTTTTCACCCTTATTACTTTGACTCCCCCTTTTCAAATTTGTCAACGAGGTTCACCTGTTCTGCGATTCTGAAGTTTGACTCATATTCCCCATCACCTTCCTCTGCCTCAGCAGCAATTATCAAAGGTACCCATACAGTATTTACTATGGGCTTGCCAGTGTGACACTTAAATTCTGCACTTGTGGAAATGAAAAAAGTATGTCAAGGCTCTAATAAACTAGTGTTCTTTAAAATTCAGCATAAAACCTATAACCCATAATAAAACACCACAATTTGTGTTCAGCAAATAAGCAAATTTCACAAGTCACAAACCCCCACATCCATTCAGTGGACTAGTCTAGAGAATAGTAGAAGAGAAGATACTACTTCACACCGTCATCCAACACCCTACCTCCCGAGGACAGAAGGGGCTTATCGAGAAGAACACATGGATGAGCAGGGGAATATCCCCAAGAGGGACGGCCGCAGCACCCACCACTGCAGGAGGCCTGCCAGCTGCAGTCAGCACCTGCAGAGAGGCCAAGAATGGTACAAGGTGCTTGAAGAAGCATCTCAGGTGGTAAAACATTTTATTCAATGTCCATATTGCATCCGACTCTTTTCTTTCTCCACTACCAAAATCGTTACAGTGTTTTCCGGTTAGTTTGAAACTCGGGTTTTAAGATGACATTAGGGGGTTATTGCATCCATTCTCCTCCCACGTCTTACAGTTACACCTGCTAAAGTTATTCCCAACAGTCCTTACAGCTCTCCAGTTAAAGGGCACTAAAATAGCATAAGAGAAGCTTTTCCTAAAGTCTACCCTGAACTTCTCCTGTTGCTCTTTGCTTTTTGTCCTACCCACAGAGAGCATGGAGAACATTGTTTTCTCCTCTGATTTGCAGGAGCTTTTCATATACCTGAAAAGCGTTCGCATGTTACTCAATTCTTTTTCACTCAGCTGACCACAACTCCTTCAGCACATCAGGTCACTTTTTCTCAACTTCTCAGTCTTGCTGTTCTCTGTTGGAACCAACTGCAGCTGGTCCTAATTCTACTTGACATGCAACATCCAAAACTAAAGATTTTTTTCCAGCTGAATCTTGAATAAGGAATGTATCTTCCAACTCTGTTACCATCCTCTAAAGTATCCCGTTAAAAATGATTGCAACTTGTTTGAAGATTTTTTTCTGTTAATTTTTGTTTAATAAATCAGAAGGGATATGAATTTGAGAGAAAGAGAAACTGACATTTAAGCACAATCACTAGGAAAGCCAGAGGTAAGTCACAGACCCCTTTGTACCTATCCACTACCTGTTATTTTCAGACTGCTCTTTTTTAAGGATACCAGAGGGGAAAAGAGTCTCTGAGAAGGGTTACATTTAGTTTATGGTCCACTCCACAGACAAACTGTAAATTTGAGCCAGGCCAGATCTCACTGCTACTGGGTTTTAAAATTTGTCTTTTTAAAATTCAGTAACATTAAACATGTTTTGAATGTCAGGACTTGATTATTTGCCATATTTGCAAAAAATAGGCTATAGACAAGGGGGAACTACACTTGACACCAGCAATTAGCTTGCTATAGAAGCAATGCATTTTATCTTTCATTTTCCCATTGCTTATTTCCCAGTAAGGAAGCTCTCTCTACTAAATGAAGTGCTACCTGCACCACTCAGACACTCTATAGGAGCCAGGTAAGCTCTTTGACACCTTCTAATACAACCTTCTTGGAAACAAAAGAAACAGAAACAAATCATTTTGAGGCAACAAAGTCAAAATGAGGACGAAAAATCTATGTACAAAGAGAGGAAAGGAAGTGTATTTGAAGCTGGAACTATACCTTTGAATTTTTTTTCCCAAAACATCCTGTCAATCTGACATAGAAGGTCTGATACACAAAAAGTGTATGAGAAAATTCACCCTCTAACACTTTTATCAGATAGTAAGTAACATTGTCATGAATCTTTATTACCTTTATTTTCAAGAGCCCTAGGAATAACAGCTGTTTCATCACACACACCAAGCTACAACCATATAAAACCAATAACTTTCGCTCTTCTTTTTTAATGCCTAATGGATGCACAGGAGTATTGGATGATCAATAAATTTTTCCACTTAGACAGTAAATAATCAAAACAAGATGACAGTGCCTCTGAGAGCTTCTAATCAGCTTTCACACACTTCTCCAAATCTTTAAAAGACAGAGAAAGAAAAGGGAGACCACTTTCCAGTGTCAAATTTGGGCTTGAGAAGGTCTATCCAGACACAGATACTGCCTTCAGACTCTGAGGGCTGTCACTTCCAGGTAAAAAGACGATGAAAAACCTGTGACTCCACACTGCTCTCACACCACTTAACGTTTGCTGACAAAAGACATACCTTCCAGAGTGTTCCTTCAGTGGCACACACTTTGCTTACAGCTGAAATATGATTTGAAAGCTCTGAAGCCTTTAGGTTCCCAGTTTTGGTAGCTTTCCAAATAACTCAATTAAAATCGGTAATACTATGATTCTGGCTGGCAAACACTCTCTAGCTCTGTAATGACAACTTAAATATAGTTGTCAGTCTTCTACGCTGAAATACCTGAATACTAAAAGCAGTTATCAAATACTCCGATTTTTGTCTTTTGAGACCTCTGAATCATTTCATTATCTTGACACCCAGACTTCACCATCAGATGAATCTTTTATGCTGTGAGACAGAAGAGTCAGTTTACATTAATTGCTTTTCAATCAAGACACTTTAAAAAAAAAAAAGTATTCCTAAAAAGGAATATTCCTATCTCCATTTATTGATGAGAAAATGGAAATGTGAAACCATCTACATGTCTTTTCCAGAGTTTCTTGGTGACTTACAGAAAGCAAGGTTGCTTCAGCCCTCATCTTCTGAGCTAAACAGCTTGGCAACTATTACTTCTCTTGTATTTTGGATGAGGATGAAAAGGTTATCTTTTTGATTGCTCTCATTTGAACTGATATGGGAAAGTATTTCATTATTATTTACTGTGAAAAAAATTTACAAGTGTTATGCAGAAAAATTCAGACACTGGGATCCGTCTAGCACATTCTCAAAAGATTTTCCTTCAATTTCTTCCCCCCAGGGCTTTAAGCTTTCTTTTACACAGAATATGCTGGCTCTGTCTCGCTGGGTTAGTTGTTTTTCTACCACTGATAGTCATATCAGATGCATTCACATAATAGACTTGCCAAGTGGGACTCAATGTTCCATTGATTTGGAAATGTCCTGAATGACTAAGACTTCAAGTTTTGCCCATGTAATTTATTTAATTGGAATCAAATACTCTTAGTTTTTCAGATCATTGAGATGCTGTCAGCTGTACTTAAAAATTAAGATTAAAATGATGCTTATGTTAATGAAGATCAAATACAGTCAAACTTGAAAGCTTGACTAACTGGGTCTCACAAGGAACTCGGATACGGCAAACTTTTTAGGACTCCACCGAGTATTTTAATAGTAAATACTAGAATAAGAAAATAAACAATTTAAGATATCAGCCTTACAAATAGATTTCAGGAGAGGCAGAGAAAGCAGTTAAATGCTGCAGGTAGTATTTCTCATTGCCTGTGACCACATGCACCTATGAATTTTGAATGTGCTGGAAAAAGAAAAACAATCTCTACCCTTCAGCATGCTCTGTTTTACATAACTGAAGACCATGAGAGATGGCCCACACAATTTCCAGACATCGTTAACGCATTTCCAATAATCCAGAAAGTGCGTCCCTCTGTCTTATTGAACAAAGCTGTCTGAAAATAAGGAAACCATTTTTCTGTCCCAAACAGTGGTTTTATTAGAACCTATGACAAAGATCCCAGGGTCAACAACCTTCTAGAAAGCAAAGTCATAAACTGCATACAAATGTTTACTACACAGATTAAGTTTTGTAACTGACCATCTAGTAAATATTCTGGCATAATGTCTTAGATGGAAAACTTCAGAGAGTCTTGGTTTTTTCCTTTCTATGGAGAATAAACAATTTTTGCAGCCTGAATATATTTTTGTGAAAAAAACTATTATTTTCTATTGAGTGAATATTCTATTGAGTGTTTCCTCAAAAACATGTGGGGAAAGGAGGAGGGGGGTTGGTTTTGTTTTTAAAATGAGAAGCAGCAGAGCACAACAAAGTAGATGACATAGAATGAGATTTGAGATTATTATCTTAAACCGTCTTTGCTACTCTCTATAACAGGATGCTTAAAAGCACCAGAGGAGCTTCATACACACAACATCCTACGGGCATCTCCAACCAGAAAGTACCCACCTTCAAGCTAAAAGCCAAGTTTATGGTTACAGTCTCAAGCTCCTCCACTGTGTATGTGCAAGGTACCCACAAAATGCCTTTTGAACTAAAATCTGCATCATATAGAAAATACAGGGCAAAAAGAAAGCAGCACCAAATTCTTAATGAAATAAACCCTTTTTTCTTTCTTCTACTGCTCAGGTGGCAGGGGCGTGGGGAGGAAGGGAAGAGTCCACAGAGGTAAGCATAACAAATATTAACAGCATACAGAGCCATGATATGTTAATCCATGTATTAGTCCTGCATTATAGTCTTTGATGATATCTAATTTTAAGCAACAAGGTATGTAAAGTAATAAGTGAAAACTCAAAGCACTTAAATATCAATATAAATACCCTTAAAACACTTATTAGTAAACACTAGTAAATTGCGGCTACGGGTATCCACAAATGCTCTTTGCAGCCCTCCAGTGGTCAAATACAAAGTAGAACCCAACAAGAAAACAACTCGATTTGTCTGATGAACTACCTGCAGCATCTAAAAATACATCTCCCAGAACTAAAAACTCGCATGCTTGTCTAAAAAAAAATCCATATAAAGAAGATCATTACCTTAAAATACATAACAAAGTAAACAGAAGTAAACAGGAAGAAAATAAGTCCCCTCCATCAAAATGTTCCATGTTCTTTGTTGTATCACACAGTTCATCTGCCCAGAAAGCACCTTATCCCACCAGGACATCCAGGTATACACCGGGTTAGTAACAGAAGTAGCAATTCATGTCCTACAGTTAATATTTCAGCTATTCGTACAGGTTAACCTAAAGAAAGTTAAGGCAACGTTTGCTGGAAAGTAACAGTTTCTTCTCGAAGTATCATTTTTTTAAGAAAACAAACAAGCAAAACCCAAACACTGCAGTTTTCCCACACACGCACAAGTAAAATAAAAGGTAAAGCCTCATATAAAAGTAAAAAGAATAGAACTGCTTTTAAATAGCATAAAATAAACCGAGACAGAGTTCTCAAAACAAAGTTCTTCAAACTTGGGGCTAGAAAGCCCGACCAGACCTGCAAACAAAAAAAGCAATGCCGAGGGAAAAGAAAACAACCAGAGGGAAGAAAACCCCGACACCCGGGAGACCAGAGCCTTTTGCCCAGGCAGCGCCCGCCCGGACCGCCTGAGCCGCGCGGGGCTGCGCTGCGGA
>NW_010121363.1:0-1247 GCF_000699245.1 Pterocles gutturalis
CCCCGCGCTGCGCCGGAGCCGCCGCGCGCGTCACCAGCCAACGGTGATTGCGTAGGGCAGGCGGTGAGAACACGTCACGGAGACGTAACGCGGCTGAGGAATGGCCGTAGGGGCTCTGAAAGGAGTCGTGAAAAACCCGTGGGAAAAGACTTTGCCACCCATTGTGAAAAAACAGCCCCAACCCCCCAGAAAAGGGAAAAAAGAAAAGGGAAAAATCTCATTTTGTAACTGCAGGGACACAGAGATCGAGAAAGAAGCAGATGGATGATGATGTCATAAAATCACAGCTGCTTTGCAAAGCGTGTGCGTGGTACGTGGCGACTGTTAGAATCGTGTTGCACCCGAATGCTTGAAAGGTGCAAGAACTGGGGATAAAACTGCGTTCGGGGTTGCCCTGATGGGAACCGGACGCCTCATGTGCATCTATAAATATTTACCCAGGTAATTCTACACACGGGTAATTTATATATTCTAAATAATTCTATACACAGGTAATTTATAATTCTATTCATCCCAGGCTCTTCCCTTGATGCAAAATTTCCATGACAAAACCCAGCCAGGGGTGCTCGGGGGCTGCGATGGGGCTCTGTGGGGCTCAGGGGGAGGCTGTTTGCAGGGAGACAGGGTGCCCCTGGGTGAATCGACCGGTGCGGTGGATCCGATGGGCCCGGGCACGTGTCCTGCCTTCCCAGGGCTTGTTTTATTCTCCCCCCAGCTCCAGGAGGCAGGGCCAGATGTTCAGGAACGTGGAAATCATCTGCCTTGAATAATCAGGAATTGGGCTGTGACCAAAACATGTCACAAACCAAAAAAATCCCCTCCCCTTTAAAACCAGCACAGGAGCACTGCTCAGCACCTGAGACTGGGTCTAAACCGAGGAAGAATCTGTGACTTCCCTCAGGTTATGTTTTTTTTTTCCTAACTTACTTTTTTAAGGGTCATGCAATTGTTTTCTGCCATAACTTTTCACCTGCAGCCTAACGGCCGCTTGGGATGCTGCTGACCTTCACCAGCCATGGAAAGCACATTTCCTTCCTCTGCCAAAGGATCCCATCAGCTGTCTGCAGAACAATGCTCGTGCAGATGGCGTGGAAAGGCCATCGGAGCCCTTCAGATGGAGAGCCGCCACTGTGCTGGGCTTGGCCCCCGTCCCGGCTCTGCATGCATGAACAGACGCTTCGATGGCAATTCGGAAACAGGGATTGCAGCCAAGCCATGCAATGGCTCAATGTCCAAGTAGAGACCGG
>NW_010121364.1:0-301 GCF_000699245.1 Pterocles gutturalis
AAAAGTAACAATTTGCCATATGCAAGGATTGAGGTACGGGGTAGACAAAAATTTCTGTATTACTATTACATTACTATTATGTTGTAATGTCTCTGTGCTGTCTCTAAGTGTATTGAGAAGATAATGAAAAAGATGTAAGAGGCAATTATAAATTCTCCATTCCTTTCTGCAAGGAGTGATAAAAAAGGTCCTTTTAACCATTATTGCATATCTGGAGGAAATAATTTGTGCAATACATCACTCAAAATGTTTGTTTTTTTCTGGGTTTGTCTGTGGTTTTTTTTGTTTGTTTGTTTGGTTT
>NW_010121365.1:0-203 GCF_000699245.1 Pterocles gutturalis
CCTGGTGCCCTGCCCGCCCCTCTGCGCCGCCGCCTACGCCCTCGTCTCCAAGTAGGGATGGTGGTGGGGTGTGCTGGGGGCTGTAGGGCGAGGAGGGGGGTTATCCCCCTGGAAAACCACCCTAGAGATGTGGGAGGGGATCAGGGAGGTGGTGGCACCCAGGACAAGGGATGGGGATGGAGATGAGTTAGGATGGGGATGGG
>NW_010121366.1:0-1697 GCF_000699245.1 Pterocles gutturalis
CCAGCCGACGGGCACAGTGTCCGGGTGCCCTGCGAGAGCCCCTCCGCGGCCGGCAGCCACGGCGACGCACCGACACGGGTGGTTCTGTTAAATTCCATTATGTTCGAAACAATTCGATTAGACTTCATAACTAATTAGCAGCAGCCAGAGTGGTGAGAGCTTCCCGAGGAGCGCGGGTCGCTGCCGGGGGCGGCGGAGGCATCCTCACCCTGCCCGCCGCTGTGGGGGACATGGGGACATTGGGGCTGGACCCGTGGGACTGGATGTCCTGGTCTGGCTGTAATGACGCTGATATGCTGCTTTCGGGTAATTTTCTATTAATTGTTTGCACTCGCTGTGTGTCTTCAATCCATTAGTTCTGGGATGGCAGCAGGCAATAAATCCCCCGGTCTGCCCAGGGCTCCGGCAGCACCTCGCAGCCCATCATCCCCCGGGGTGATGGGGACGGTGCAATGGGAGCAACCCGTGTGGGACCCCAGCGCACGTGTGGGACCCCAGCCCATGTGTGGGACCCCAGCCCATGTGTGGGACCCTGGCCCATGTGTAAGACCCCAGCCTCCGCTCCTCCAGATTCTGCCAGGGGCTGCGCCTGAGGAGGGCTGATAAGGGAATCGGGTTTTAGTGGCGACACAAGAGGTGAAATCCAAAGATCCAGAATATTTAGTGATGTTTACCCACAGTAATCAGCTCCTCAAATAGATGTCACTGGGAAAGCTGGCACTGCAGTGATTGCACCGTTCCCCACTTTCTGCCCAGGGGCAAACAGCTCTGATTAATATTTCACAACACTTTTTCTTTTTTTTTTTTCCCTTTTTTTTTTTTTTGTGCTTGGAGAGCCTTGATAGAGAGAGACAGAATATTTTACCATCTCTTGTGTTTGCCTGCTCCAGTAATCATTGGATTCAATCACTCTTGCAATGTTTTTATGAATTAATAACAGGCACTTTGGAGGGCTGGCGGGGAGATGGGAAATGCAATCTGTACAACCTTAATGAGCACCGTGGGGACCCGGTACCATGGTTTCCGAAATCCTCTCTGTGCTTCGCTCTAAATCATTGTCTCTAAAATTACCTGCTCGCAGCCGGCGCTGGATGGCTCTCGTTGGGCGGGTGAGGACACCTGCCTCCCCGCTGCGCCCGCGCTTTCATCGCAACGGCTCCTTTGGAAGCTGGCCCAATTAATTTTTATTTTTTTTCCTTCTCTCTCTTTAATAAAAGCTCACCTTTGTCAGCGCTGACAAAATGTTTGTCTTCGCTGCCTCATTAGCGTTTGCTCTGCCCCAGCCGCCGCCAGCACCGGCGCAAGCAGGATGGATCCGTGTGGAGCTGTGCCAGAAAATTAGGTCCTGCCCTCCGCTGCGGGGCTGGGGAATAGAGTATTTTGGGCACTTTGCTCCTCAGATCCATGGGGAAGATGGAATTGGGGAAGGGGCGGTGCTGGCTCTGCTCCGTTGCTGCTGCTGCTGCTGCAGATGGTGATGGGGAGCGGGGCAGGGCATGGAGGGACCCCAGCCGGGTGGGCGCGGGGTGCTCGAGGGGGGCACGTCCCCATCACTCTGCGGTGCAGGGGGACAGGGCTCTGCTCTTCACCCTGCCTGTGGGGCTGGTGGGCGAAGGTGGCCCCAAAGAGGAGCTTGAACGTTTCCTGCCCATCTGGCTGGGCGCTCGCCAGCCTCCCCTGCGCGCAAACAACCCCCC
>NW_010121366.1:1775-2039 GCF_000699245.1 Pterocles gutturalis
CTAGTTGCATGAGATGATGGCAGCACGTGCAGGTCTCTATGGGGAGGACTGTGAGCTCTGGTCCAGGCTTTGCCTGTGATGCTGCTGCCGCTGCCGGGATGCCACGCTGCCCGTTGCCCCCGTCCCTGGTCCTCTCCTAGCACCGTGACGGGTGCTTGGGCTGCAGCAATTCAGTGCTGCCCAGAGCAACCTCTGCATCTGCAGACCATCCAGCCATGGTGGGTGCTGGGACCACCCAGTGACCCTCCCGTGCCCACCATCCTG
>NW_010121366.1:2137-3165 GCF_000699245.1 Pterocles gutturalis
ACCCCCGTAAGCCTGAACGTGCGGCTGCACTTTTAAAAATTGTGGAATGGATGGAAATTTGGCTGCAGGCAGCGTGATTGTGTTTTGGGCGTTAGAGCCAGCTGGAGTTGTTGAGCACAGTCTGTGTTCCTCTGCGGGGAGCCGAGATGTCCGGGGGGGGCACTGATAGTGTCTAAACCCAGCATTAGTGCTGGGCCAGAGGAGTCTGGAAATGCCAACTGGTGTGTTCCTCATGGAAAATCCTTTTCTGCGTCCCTGGAGCCTTGGGAAGCAGCTGGGGGCTGTGGGGAGAGCCGGGTGCCCACCTGGGGCGGACAGTGCAGATGTGGCCCCTGGGGCGCAGCTGGCTCACGGTATCACGGGGAGCCCGGGGGCTCCTGGGGTCTCCGGGAAGTGATGCTTCCTCCTTTGGAGCATCAATGGGGGGTCACCTGCGAGAGAGGGACGGGGAAACACTGAGGGGGGCCTCGGGTGAGGTGTCCATCAAGGCTGGTGGGTTTGTGGGGTTGGGGACGGGGGTGTCCCTGAGCCCCCAGCAGCGTGCGGGTCTGAGTGCTCCCCCACATCCTGAACGCGTTGCTCCTGGTGCTTTTAATTGAGGATTAAATAAATGCAAGAAGCAGATGAAGCCCCCCCAAGGGCTGCCACCCCGAGAGCCAGCTGTGCCTGTGCCAAGACAGAGATGTCCCTGACCGCACGGCCGCTCTCCTCTCCATCGCCCAGGACCGTCCAGCACAGCCAGTGCACCTCGCCGAGCTCTGCACAAGCGCCCTGATTTATTTCCACCCCCCTCACTAGAAAATCTCACGTCGTTTGTGAGCAGAGCCAGCGGAGCTCCCGCTTCAGACGACTTCTCGCTTTTCACCCTGCTCTGTTTACTTTCTGAGCCTTTTTAATTGCTTTTTAGAAGTCTGTTCTCAGCCTACAGCTATTTTGGAGATGTGGGATGGAGATCTTCATCTGGGTGACTAATAAGTAATTTATAGAGCCTTGGCCAGCGCCGCTCCAGCATTTCTGCCGGCCAGACA
>NW_010121367.1:0-208 GCF_000699245.1 Pterocles gutturalis
ACAGAGTTGAGTCACCCCTCTCCCACCATCATCATCATCACATCCCAGCTCCTGCCACCAGCCCAGACCCTTGCAATCAGCACAAACTATCGATTGACCCCAAATCCTGGGGTTTTGCCCCAAACTCCCACCCTGAGACTAGAACAAGGTCAAGGTTTGGTGGAAGCCATTGAGTTTTGGGCCAATATGTCAACCCTTGATACCTACA
>NW_010121368.1:0-455 GCF_000699245.1 Pterocles gutturalis
AGGCAGAGAAGTTTCCCCTTTAAAGGCACCCCTCTGTCCTCATGCCCTGAGCAGGACAAAGCGCTCTCTCCCTTTTCTCCCAGCAGTCGGGGGCTGTGTGTGCAGACACAGCCGCACACACCGCGGTTACAAAGTTCCGGCACACTGCGTGGCTAGCTGTGCTGTGCGTGCAGGCAGCAGTGCAGGTGCCTGGACGGCACTGCCGAGTTCCACTGAGAAAACAACCCCAAACATTGCCAAGCTCGGCAGTGAAGCAAGCACATCTTCCGAAGAAGACTCCACGCCTGCCCTTCACCTTGAAGAGGGGGCTCACACAGGAGCTGCCGGCCAGCGCCTTCCCCTCTTGAGCGCGGCACAGAAGGGTGCGGGCTGCCCTGTAGCATCCTTCGGCAGCAGAGGACCGGACACCGGCATCAAATGACGGGCGACAGCGGGCGGGCCGCACCGCACGCCCC
>NW_010121369.1:0-31938 GCF_000699245.1 Pterocles gutturalis
TAGATTTAGACTAGACATTAGGAAGATTTTTTCCCTGTGAGGGTGGTGAGGCACCAGAAAAGGTTGCCCAGGGAAGTTGTGGATGCCCCATCCCTGGAGGTGTTCAAGGCCAGGCTGGATGAGGCTTTGAGCAACCTGGGCTAGTGGAGGGTGTTCCTGCCCATGGCAGGGGGGCTAGAACTCTAAGGTCCTTTCCAACCCAAACCATTCTATGATTCTATCTGGTGCAAGCTGGAGTGAATCCATTTAACTCAAGGGACCCTCGCTATTTTACATCAGATGGTGGTTATTTTTAAGGATAGGTCATTTAGAAATACATTAGTACTTATTTCCAGCTATACTTTTTGAATAAAGTAAATAAATCTGTAACCTACCAGGATACAGAGCATCCTATCTTTCTTCTTTTTTCCAAGCCATAGGACAAGTATCCCCTGTGTTGAGTCACTTAGACTGAATCTAGGAAACCCAAGGCTGTAAACATCATTGAGGTCTCCATGGAGAATTCCCCAGCCCATCTTTTGCAAAGAAAGAACCTCCCAAAGGGTGCTAGGGTGGTCATTGTGCTTAACAGGGGTGACAGTCAAACGTGCCACCAGGAGAAAAACTGGAGGAGAGCAAAGGAGACATTGGTCACCTGCAGCCTCCAGAAACTCCCACACCCCAGCCCAGTCCCTCTGTCTTCAGTCTCCCTGCATTCTCACCAGCTTCTCCCAGCCTGGCCCTGTTGATTGAGGAGGTGCAGCTCTCTTGAAATAAAGAGGGCCTTTTCAGATTGTACCAGATGAGGATTTGGCAGTGGGATTCAGAGAAGCCCAAATCTGACAGCCCCGTGAAAGAACGTGGATAAAAGATATAGCTGGAAATAACAAAGCCATGAATCCCCATCTCAACTTTCAAAACTGGCCAGCCTCAGCTTCCAAAACCCCAAGTAGCACCTCTCCAGATTGAATTTTGCAACTTCAGGGAGGAACACCAATCATAATTTGCCTCACTGCTGGGAGGGGCTGGCTCTGAATAGTCCCCTCATGCAAGAGGGAATATAAACTTCATTAATTACTTTAGATTCTTCATCTCTAGTGATAACTCCTCTTCCCAAATCCTAATTTCTAGCCATGATGAATTGCTTTGCCCTCAGTCCCACAGACCTGTATCCACAGGAACATTCCCCATCCATGGGAACAGTCACAAGGTAACGAATGAATGCATTCCCCAAGAAGGAGAAACCATTCATAAGTTTAAGAAAGAAAAAGAGATGATTACCTAAAGTAGTTTGGTAGGTCAGAAGAAGCAGCAGCAGCTCACTAAGAGTGAAAGGAAAACACCCACTAGCAATGGTTTGTGGGGAAAGGTTAAGACCCAGGGCTGACCCAGAGACCAGAAGCTCTTTTGCTGCCTTTTGGACTGTAGCCTCTAAAGACCTCAGTGCAATGGTTTCCAAACATGATTGAGACCTCTGGATATTGTCTGAGTGTAAAGAGAATGAACAGTATCACCTAACAAAGTATTGAGTAGAAGAAATACCTATTTTGCTCTATGCTTTGTTGGTTTTTTTTTATCATCCTTTGCACTTGTATAATTGCCTCCCTTAGCAAAAATGGTGCACATAATACATGGCAGAGGCAAAAGAGTATTTCAAGCTATAATTACTCCTGTTTAACAATTAGTAGTTCTATTTGAAGATGCTTTGAATAAGATTTATGGTATGCTTTCTGATTTTTAATTTATAATTATGGGGGACAAGCTTAGCCTTGAGTATTTATCCTCTAAAAAAATTAAAATATATAGCACACTTTCAGTCTGTAGGGAGGGACACAAAAACAGGACAAACATGTAGGAAAAGGATAGATTTTTTTTTGTGTGTGTAAGCAATGTTTAAATGGAATAATTAAATTTACTATAATCAATAAAATGTGTGAGTCAATTTTATTGAAGTGGCTATTTCCCATTGCATAATTTCCCTGGGGAACTTTCATTTTTAATTCAAAAATGATAAAAAAATAATAAAAAACCAAACCCCTGAGCACTTACTGTAAATATGCCAGCATACGTGTGAGGTTAAGAAAAGCACGAGCCTACACCCAGGAATCAAAGAGGGGCTTACTACCGCTTTGACACTAATTGTAAAAGCTGAACATTTTCTAGAACCATAATCAAATCTTAACTGCCATGGGGGACTCATTCAGCAGCTCACAGTAATTCTAATAAGATGCAGAGCCTTTCACCTCTAGGTCACCAGTTCAAACCCACTTTGGGCTGGTTAGTAAACAGAAGGTAAATCCCAAGTCCGGTGCAGTGCCAGAGCATCTAGAGTAGATGCCAAAGAAGCTGTTGGGCAGAAGTGGGAAAGGGCTTTCCCTCCCATCCCAGTGACTGACGTGGCCACCTCATTTCCCTTGGCCTCAGATCCTCCCTTCAGGAAAGGGAATGGGAAACCCTTCTTCTTGTTGCCCATTCTCAATTTCAGCTGGAACCCCCCCAGATGCGCCACAGTGCCTACACCAGAGACCCTGATCAACACTTTAGTAACACCCCTCCCAAGAAAACATAAATAGCGGTATCATCTCTGTCCCACTTCCACATATACAATTCCTCTTAATTACTTCATTTACTTGAGCACTGCATGGAAAACAGACTGATCAAACACATAATTGAAAATAACAGGCCCTCACCCCGCTGCCCTGGGCTGCACAACAAACAGCTCTGCCAATAACGGCAGCACTGAAAAACCAAAGCTGAGTCCTCGCCTCAGCACTTCACCTGGCTTCAGGTAGAATTTCTTGCAGTGCTCTGAGCTACTTGTACATGAAATCACAACTCCAGCTGAGCCCCTGGCACGATCAACAGCCCCAAAGCACCTTAAAGTTTTGCGGTAAGCACCCCACGCATCCCCTGCAACACCAATGTCTGGATGGGTCCTGGCTCTGCCGTGTGTTCCTTGAGGAAGGCATGAACATTCCTGTTCCAAGTTGTGTGAACATCAAAAGACAGCTACATGATCCAACCAGCCTAAAGACAGACTGCCACCCAAACGGAGAGTCTACTCCCTTCCTCAAGCATGTGTCCCCCTTCCTGCGTGTGTGGGGATGACTCAGAGGTTGCTTTATCATATGTAGTTATAGTATGCAACCCCATCTTTCTGGCTATGAGATGTACACTTCTGTGTATGCGTGTGAGCAAATATAATAGTCCAAGGCCTTAATTGTGTCTCACATTAATACAGCTGAGAAGTTGAGGAGCTCTAAGGAACAATTCATTCATTGTCTTCTGCACATCTGGGTTAACGTTTCCTCCTTGGATTAGTCTGTACCAGCATGTTCCCTCTCTGCTCACCACAAGCTAGCAGTGCCAATTTCCCTCTGTGGCAGCTCCAGTGACAGCTGGTTACTTGGAAGTTCATGGATTTGATATATGGGTGGTAGCCACAAATTAATGGAATACTTTCCAGATGCAATGTCTTTAAATATTCAAACAATAAACCAAAAGCACTAAGCTGTTTTGGCCCTTTTTTCCTCTTAACTCTGAACGTCTCTCAGAGATGATGTAAATATGATTTCTTGGGTCAATGACCAGAATGCGTAACATGTTTCAAAGGTGAATGGCAGCATGAGGTGCTGGATGGTAGACAGTTGATGGTGCCATTTGTAATCTGAAGCCAAGACTTGAAAGGGCCAAAAAAGGAGAGCAGAATAAAGAAGAAAAATAAATCTTGAGGCTAGCCATTAGCAGACTGACTTCCTGGCCTGCTCTGGTCAGAGGCTGTGGCACTCACCCAGACTCCTGAGCTCAGGTGAGCTGTGTTTGGCATGGGCTCCAAAGAGCAGCTCCCAAAAAACATCTCCAGAGGTTCATCTGGAGCATTTCAGAACAATAACAAGAGTCTGCTAAGGATGGTTACAGGGGACAAAGATCACTAAAATGCCTCAACCCTCTCCTTGCTACGTGTTGTCTAGAAATCCTGCTCAAGCAGAGGAATTGGTATCTAGCTCAGAAACAGAGACCAAGATCTGCCAAAAATAGCATTGGAGGGTGAAGACAATACAAAAGTGTGAAAAATTGCTTTGGGGCTGGTGTAATTTTGACTGTTACCACCTTTGCTCAAAGTTGTTAACAGGTCAAATCAAAGACATCGGTGAAGTGGAATGGCTACACCGAAGCTGCGCAGTGATTATTTCTACCACCCTCAGAGCCTGGGCCAAGAAAAGTAACTTGGCCAAATGACATCACTTTTTCTTTCCTCGTTACATTTTCTTTGTCATTTTGTTCTTTGCATATACTCATTTTCTTCCACAGAAATTTAACATGACCTGAACAGTTGAGCCACCAGGATATAAATTTTTCTATCCAGTAGTTAAAGGGAGGAACCTTCTTACACACTTTATCTACTTAGAAATACCAGCGAGCATGAGCTGTGCAGCATTACATTGAGGAGGGCAAGACAGAGCTCCAAGTCACCTGCCTGATTTTGAAACCAGTTCAAGCCTGAAACATTGTCTATTTGAAGGTTTCTCCTTTATTCCCTCCAATGTTGTTATTACAGAATTAATAATTATTAAAGATATCATCAGCTTCACTGAATGGAAAAATTCAAGTTCATTATCTAATGAGAGGAAAAACAACATTTTACAAGGGTTTTAAAGCAACAAGGGTAATAACAAACACCCCAAACTCTAGTCCACAGGCAGAACAGACATCTGCTAGAAAAATATGATGATTCCCCCACCCACCACCCTCAAATTTAGGGATTTGTGGAATATGGGCCTTGCCTAAATTTGCTTGGCAGAAATCCCCATGTTAAGTTCTTATTTAATGAAATCATGTGGTAGTAAATCAAACAGAGAAACAGGAATAAGTAAATCCACCACATCCTTTGAAAAAAGTACTGTTTGACCCTGTCAACTCAAGTTGCCTGGGCAATAAATTATCTGTATTTGTCAACTAAAAAGTAATCATCCAGCAGTCACTCACCTTTTTGTATGATTTCCTAATCTTCAGTCTCAAAGCTGAGCTGAAAGCCAGTACAAAATGGGCAGGTCACTTGCATAAAGAGCACTAGCACTAAGTTGCAAAGTCTGCAGAAATGGCCCAAAATGCAAAACTTGGGCCCTCTTATGAAGTGTTCACCTCTGAATGTTACATGAAAGGTGGCAAAGGAGTGTCATGAGGGAAAACGGCCAAGAAGAGTGGGAAGAACAACATCGACATGATACAAAAACAAGAGGTTGTCTTGACCTACTGAAGTCAACAGAAGTCTTTACACAGATCCCCCCTACGTGATTCTCTCTACGTCCTTGGCGCACCCACGTGGTTCAGAGCCAGGTAGACACTGTCTTCTGATAAATTCATTATAATGGTCACATCTATCAGAACAAAAGGGCTCTCTCATAGGGAGAGCTTGCGAGTCTTTTTCTTCTGAAACTTCCTACAGAAACCATGTCTGTTGAATCAACAATATCTGCAGACAATGACTGATGTTTTTTAAATGATGTTTCAATTTTGTGTCCCATCTTCCCTATTTTTCCCTAGAAAAGACATATTTGATTTTTGGTCCCAAGAACTCTAAGGGAAAAGTAAGTTCAGTGAAATTTTCAGTTTTTTGGAAGGAAACATATTTCCTCTGGAAAGTCACAACAAGAAAGAAGCATTTCTAGTCAGCATTTGCCTTAGGAGTAATAAAACACGGATTTCATTCACTGATATGTCCAAGAAAGCAATCAGAAAAGAGAGATCATTAGCAGCTTTACAAAGAGAGTGATCTTGTATTTAAAGAAGCAGTTGAAAAATACACTGTGTGAGATCCTGCCGTTGTGCCTATTTTGATCAGGATTCACTCACTGAGATTGCTGTCCTGCCCACAGTTGCTGCTTAAAGTTTATTTGGTCGCTCAATTATATGTGGAGCCCCTTTGCTCTCCAGTTTTTAAAGCAGCTTTTATGTCAAAACATACAAAATTTAGCACCCTCCCTCATTCCCCGATATTCTGAACTTCTAATTTAAGGTTTTTATTTTTATAACCGAGTACTTAGAAGTACTAAGATCATGGGTTTATGCTTGTTGGTCTGTCTTGGATCCATTATTGTTTCAGCATTGTGATTCATCACTGTGAAATCAATGTGAAACAAACTTCCAGAAATCTTGGAATTTCTCTGAATCCCCATCTGAATGCCATTTAAAAAGATCTGACTCTGTAATTAACCATTTCTGAGGGACTTAAAAAATATAAACAGCTCAAATGTGGCATTTTTACAACCTTAATAAAACCAAATGAGACATTTATTAGGTGCATAGTTTAACAAAAAGGTTGCTATAGCAAAACAGCAATCACTAATTTTAAGCAAAACCAACAGTAATTGTAGAGCAGCAAGGTGCATGTCATTAGCATAAGAAAAAAAAAATCTGTCTTTGTACTTGAATAGGACAACTTGATAAAAACAAGAAATCACCACACAGAAACAGGCTGCAGTGCTTAGCAGAAACCAAAAGCAACTTTTCCACTAGGTAGCAAAGCTTAGGCAAAAGATGTTGCCCCCCACCATGACCTGAGTGCTCATGAATGCCACTGGATTTACTCAAACTGCTGTGGACTTGGACAGGTAAAACTGAAGCATGGACACATCTGCAGTGTGTTTCCTTGAGCTAAAATCACTGCCATAGGGATCCTTCCCAGCCAGCCCAAACATCACTGCTGGAGGGATGCAGCAGTGGCCGCTGTGCCCTGCCCAGAGCGATGGGAGCGATGTGCCCCTAGGGATGCATTTGCTTTCTTCATGGCCCAATTTCCAGAGATAACGAATGATATGAACTACAGCCAGGTGATGAACAATTTTAATTTGGAATGAAAATTTTCCTAATTTCATAGTCCAGTTAGAAAGTGACATGAACACTGAAATTAGGAAATGTTCTCATTCTTACACTAAGGAATGTGTTTAAGTTGTGAATTATATTTTTTTCCAAATTCCTTTTCTTTCACTAAAAAAGGCAAATTCTAGAGTGGTTCATTTGGGGCTGAACAAGTGATACTTTTGGTTTGTCATTTTTTTCCCTTTATTTCACTGACTGGAAAAAAAGAAAATTGTGGAAAATAATTGGCTTCAACGCTGACCCCCTACAGAAGGTGCCCTGTTGTTATGAGTGCCCTCTGTACACACTTCCGTGAGTCACCATGCCTGGTCAGACAGGATAAGTCTGGGTCTTAATCCCAGAATAACAGGCTCCATTTATCCCTTTTCAGAGCCCAGAAGACATGATCTTGGAATAAGCCTTCCAAGACGAGACAGGATATTCTGGGATTAAGACCCAGACTTAACAGGCTCCATTTATCCCTTTTCAGAGCCCAGAAGACATGATCTTGGAATAAGCCTTCCAAGACGACTGAACTCCTCCTTCTCCTCTCCCAGCAGGAGTTGGTGCAGCCAGCAGATAGGCTGCGAGCGACTGCCGTGTAACTTTACCCGCGCCGAGCTTCAGAGCGCTGCACACAAAGAGCATTACATTTTATGGCTCCTGCAGAATACTAGGGGATACTAATTTTACAGGTGCATTCTAGCAAACTGCAGTCCCTAATATCAGAATGCCATTAAAAATAATGCACTCCTTATGCCCAGGCAGTTAATTTAATATTAAATCAATAAAACATTTACTAGGGCTGGTCAGGGGCCTGGTTGCTGACAGCAGACTCAGCTCACGGCAACAAATGTCTCCTCACCCTTTGCAGACAGCTGCTGGTTTATTGTAGAAGACGTCTTTGGTCCTGACAAATAGCCTCCCTAAGCCCTAATGAGTGCAGAAATTCAAAACATTTGTGGGACATTTATTAGCTAGAAAATACACTGGTCTTTGGGGAGATTTGGATCCATAGCAACAATCATCTGTGGGCCAAGATCAGTCCGGCTTGCGCAGGGAACCCAAAATGACTTTCTTGGCCACAGGAAAACTCTTTTGAATTGGTTTCATCTCTGGGATATAGAGACTGGGGTGGGAGCTCTTCCCTATGCTGAGTTTTCACTGGTGGAGTCATTTTAGAATCCAGCAGGTTCCCAACAAAATCCCGAGATAGCAGAGCTCATTGGGACAGGATCCATTGCATCCCATCTGCTGCTGAGCACAAGCACATCACCCGGCACAGCCACCTTCCCCCTCCACAGCCACTTCCAAATTAACTCAAGCACAAAATACAGGATTTTGCCAGCATGCCTGACAGACAATGTGCTATCGTGAAATTAAGGGGTAAGACTAGGGAACTGTTTTGTTGTTTTTTTTTGTTTTGTTGTTTTTTTTTTTTTTTCATAAAATAATAGACTAGAGGTCAACTTTTAATCAAGAATCTGAGAATCAAACTATAACTTTTATAGCAACTGCAAACAACCTCCTCACACACATCAAATAAACAAAAAAGAGAAGAAAAAGTGAAAAAAAGAAAGTAGCAAGAAGAAAAAAAATTACCAAGCTCACAAAGAGTAGCAATCTGGCACTTCTCTATGAAGAACTGGTATTTCTAAGTTAAACAGATGCCTTCTACCCAAATGGTATTGTGTAGAAAGTCCAATTTTCTGGAAAAACCCTGCACAAGTTGTTTCCCAGCATTGTGCTCAGAAGGACAGTCCTGCCTCTGCCAGGGGACAGAGCTCCAGGGACCCATGGCCAAGGACCTTCACTCAAGAAAGTGATTTGGGACACTGACTTCCACGAGAATGGCAGCACGCACTGCTTTAGGCATAGTCCACCCAGAACCACTCCCAGCAGACTTGCCTCCTCCAGGAGCCAGGACACGGGTAACGAGAAGGCTGGTGGAGGCTGGTCCTGGCAGGAGGTGTCTGCCTGGAGGACATGGTGCTTCCTGTGCCTTCACTAAACCCTGGGCACCTGGGACAAGTCAGGGCCTGGCCCAGCTCTGACTTGTCCTGACACCACTGACGTTATTTGTGCGATGAGCCTCTACGCTGCGCTTACAGGAACGCTTTAGCTGTAACCCACAAAGCCAAGCCCGGTCAGAATTAATATTGAACTCAATCCCTAGTAGCTTCCCTTAGACATCAGCATTCCAGCACATGTAATATGATGAAAACAAATTTCATGCCATGAAAGCAGAAATATGGGTGAGGTCTGGGAGCATAGTTAGGATGTGGTTTTCATAAGCACTCAGCACTGGCTTAACTCTGCTCCTAATACAGCTGAGGGTAAGAAAGCCCCATTGACTTCAATGGGAGAGGAATTAGGCCAGCACCGAATTATTTTGAAAATCCCACCCTTAGCTTTTATCTAACATAGAATATAAGAATCACATGCAAACCTTCAGAGGGTAACTGGCCCACTGAAATGCATATAATTATTTATTTTAGCCACCATTTTTCATTTGAAGATTTGTGGCACTGACAGATGCAGCCTGACAATAGCTGGCGAGCACCCCCTGGGTGGGACAGGCCAAACCTCTTTGGGAAGACGAGCGCAACACCGGGTAATTCACAGGACAAGCTAAAAGCAACATGCTGATGCTGTTCTCAGTTAAAATAAAAAAGGTCTCTTCAAAAAACCAAACATGTTTGTAGAGATTTTGGGTTTTGGGGGGAGAGAAGGACCACTGGAAGGACCAAAGTCTCTTACCCCCATCTAACACGCCACCTTTATGCTCTTCTGTTCTTCCTGATTCATGATGAAAATATCTTTGCGTCTGGAAAACAAGCAAATCTCTTAATTTCTCTCCTACCTTTGGAACAAACTCTACAAAACTTGTACAGGAAAACACAGGCCAAAGTTTTTTTCACCAGTATCTCTTGATGGGAAGATGCCAATGTCCTAGCTGGCCATCACGGCCCTGCTGGGATCAGAGGTACAAGATGGGACACTGTGTGACGCAGAGCAGAAGGGGCTGGATTCGCTGCATCAGACTGGAACATGTTATTTACCTGTTCACGTTCCAGGAGAAGAGAGAGTAGGAAAAAAACACATTGTTTAAAGGGCTGTAAACCCCTGAGCTGTCCCCTGAAAAGGAGCTTCAAGCAAGGCGGCTTCCAAGGGGTCTGCACCCCTGTGGTCAAGCCTGGGGCCACACAGAGACAACTGCCTTTGCTCGTCCCCAGGTGTGTGGGCACCTGGCTTGCCCTTGGCATGGCTGTGAGTCAGGAATGACTCACAAAGAGGACAGACTCATTCCCAGGCACTCAGGAAGCTCAAATAGAGGAAGAGGACAACCAGGATATGAAGGCATCTTAGTTGTGCAAGAGGAGAAACTGCTGGGTATATTCACTAGTACCAGCAAAGCAAAAGGCAGAGGGAATGCAGTATTTCAGGGCTTTGCCATCATCAGCAGGGATAGAGGGATATGGTCACTGACCTGTTGCTTTCTGACCCCAAGTGCTCCAGCTGACCGTGGGACCCCTCTGCACATCTTGAATGGAAAGTGCTGTCAGCTTAATCCCGATGCTGTCAGCAGAGCATTTATTAAGCCAATGTATCAGGTCAGGATAAAAACAACATGTGGCCTTCAGAGCAACACAGCGAGTCCTCGCCTTGCTTTCAAATCGCTGCTTGTCTCTCTCTGCCCTGCCCTGGTCCTAGACATGCTGATCCCAAGCATTTTGCTCATGTCCTGGCATCCACCTGGCTCACTGCTGTACAGTCCGGTCATCAGAGCGTTAGGCCCCTGCTATATAAAGCCTTACATGCATCTTTTATGCCAAGTCTTTGCCTGCAATAGGGCTCCAGGGGTCAGGCTCACCTGTTGAATTATCCATCAGTGTTTCTGGTCAGGCTCAGATGCCAGCAGGTCAAGTCTCTGCTCTTGGAACCACACAGGCATTTTGCATGAAAATGTCACCCTGCACAAGCCATAAACAGTGCTGGGCACTGGGACTGGAGCCCCTGGGGGAGATGTCACCACCCCACCTGGGTTTGGGCTCCTCATTCACCTCTGAATGCGCAGTGGAGGTTTCTCAGCCCTTTGCTGAAACTTGACCTGTGGTGAGGAGACCAGGGTGCTCAGCCGAGGCCCCCAGCGCCCATAACCACAGACGGCTCTTCATCTGCCACGAGTCATGACCCCTGGAGGTTTCAGGCTATTGGGGAAAAGGATGCTTTTATCAAACATTTTTGCCATAGCAGACACAGAGGGCTCTTTGCCAGGTTCCTTCACACTTTTCCCCTGCTTTATTTGCACAGATGTTTTTGCCAAGGCTTGTCATCAGCTTGGGGAGGGGGCAGTTGAAAAAAAAATAATAAAAATGACCAAACAAGTTGAAGAAATTGCAAATAGTAAATCTGACGCTCACCAGGCTGAGCCCAATAAGTTGCTGAGGTTGTACTTTTCAGATTCAGTTTTTGGCTCTTGTAAATTTTCAGTTGTTTTTAACCCGTCTTTCTGAGTGAGCCTAGGAATGAGAAAGTAATCGTTTCATCAACTCAGGCTATATAAATCTCTTTGGGGTTTATTATTTGCTGTTTCATTTTACTGGCACAAGTGCTCCTACAAAAGTACAATAACCTACTCGTTGATTTACAATTTGGAAGTGGGCGCATGCTGAAAAACTGAGTGTGTAGCACCTGAGAAAAAGTGCACTGAGTTAATTGAAAAGCTTCAGGAAACTGGAATTCCTTGCAGTGATACTGTCACATGCGTCAGTCACCAGATGTAACTCCAATTTTCTGCTTTCATAATAAGAATTCAATTGATATCCCCAGAAATAAAAATCTGCAGACAGAATAGCAGCACATTTATCACGAGCAGGTTTAAACCTTAGAGGAGAACTGCACAGCAGCCCTCAGCAGAGGGGGTACTAAGTGCTGTGGGTGCTTCTTTTTTATGCGTGTGCGCTTTTGTGCATATACCTATACATACGCACACAGACATACATATCTCCCAAGGAAGTCTAAGATTAGAAAGAAGATGTTGTCTCTGGAGAGTTACTCCCATAGCCTGAGTTAAACATCACTGCCCTCGTTCCTTTTTTATCAATTTTTTTCTTCCACTAACCCCACATCTCTGTCTTTCTCTCTCACACGCAGACTTTTCCTGCAGTCCTGACCCATGCCATTGCTTGCTGGGTAAAAAGGGATATTCTCCAAGTGGACCATTGCCTTTGATTAGAAACACAGACTGTAAACAGCACCACACAACGCTGCGCGCTCTTTTACGCACACACCCACACAGGCCCCAGCATATACGCCCCAACCTACGCCCATTTATTGCCCTTTGGGCATCTACATGTTGCAATACTGCCGTGAACGTGTGACCAAAATAGGGCGGTAGGGAAACACCGGGCAATATTAACATATCTCTATTTTCTAGAAACCGGTAGGTAACAGACTCACTATAGAGGAAAATATGGCCATAGGCTGCCAACCAGAAAGTCCCAGTCGGGCAGGCTGTGGGATGGAGGGTGCCAGCTATGGCTGCCTTTGGGGAGCTCAGCCATGGGTCTCTGCCTGCTCCCTGGAGGAGAAGACCAGGAGATTAAAAAAAAAAAAAAATCTACAACATCTCTGCATGGCAGGAACATATAGAATGGCATTTTTTTGGTTCATATTCAGATGCTTCTAGCTCAGGTAGGTTTCACGCCTTTACTGGCATTTGTATTTTGTTCATTGTGTGGCATTGAATAAACTGCAAACACCCCACCTGCATGCCCCAGTTTCTAGAACTCCCTTGAGCAGTAACACACAGCATCCCCAAAACCAAGGCCACTTTGCTTCCTATACTCAAGAAACAGGCTCTGCATCATACTTTGGTGAGAACTTACCACAGTCTATGCACTCAGGGGTATACAAGGTCCCCAGCAGGGATTTAACTGTCCTCATAAAGCTAGCAGTCACTTGTCTAATATAAACATTCCCACAGAGATTTTATGTATATTAGGGTAAAAAAAAAAAAACCCTTTTGTTATTTTTCAACCAGTTTTAGGCAATATATGACTTTATATACTCAGACCAGATGGAGTTGGTTTAAGAATTTTCTTTTTAAAAAGGACAGCTCTATCTACTTCTGGACAAAGCACAAGTGACCATTTTCCCCCTTGCATGACTAATCTGCAACTCCCTTCCAGACAGAAAACATAAAATGCAATGAAATTAGTATCCTCACTGAAATTTAAACTCTTTCAACTATTTTTGTATTCAATAATCTTAACATATTGCACCCATATATGTGCAAAAAAGCATGTATCTATATGCATGTGTCAAAATAAAATATGTATTATCAAATTGGAGCAAACACTGAAAGTCACTAACAGTCACAGATCCTTTCTGAAAAGGTAGATGACCTGTAATGCTCTTTGCCTGAAGCAGTTTCTGCAGCTCTCTCCCCGCACTCCCATTGGTGGCACCAGCAGAAAAAAGCACTCCCATTGGTGGCACCAGGAGGAATCATATCCCCATGTCACCCAGCAAACAACATGGTGCAGATCTGCGATTTCCACATATTTTGCAACTGACAGCCCACCGACAGACATCAGGATTTCTCCCGGCCCACAGGGAATCCTTGCACCCAGGCTCCTAATTGAAACTCCCACCATGACTATCAGTTCCAGGGGCCACCGCACGGTCATGCCATGGCTTTGTGGAAGACCTGCAACCGCCTGACCAGAGCTTGGGACCAGCAGCAGCACAACTGCAACACCAGCACCTTCTACATCAGACCAGGTTGTTCTGCTGCTAATGCACACCTCCCTGCATTTGCTCTGAGTCTACGTCAAGAGAAGGTGTGGTTTTTTTTTTTAAGAAAAAACACCTGTAAAAATTATAGCAGTTTAATTATATCAGCTAACTTTTGTCCTGTCACCTTATTTAACAGTCTTGTCTCTTAGTAGCATGCGTATTGTGATCAGGAGTAAAACAGCTCAAGTATGAGAGACCAAATGATTTTTCAAATTTATTAGAACTTTGGTACAGGCTAATTTCTCCTGCCAGAGGAACACCAAGACAGACTGCAAACCTCCCTTCTGGCCACGAGGACTTGGCAAGAACAGTCACCCTCCTCCTGGCTCTAGGGAGACTTCTCCCATCACCTGCCACACCTGAGCTGCAAAAATCTCTTCAGAGAGCTGCAAAAGAATTAAACCTAAGTTTGCAATGCATTTTAGAGAAGAAGCTTTTAGATACTTTATGCAAAGTGGCCCTGTCTTCTCTGGGACCCTCAATTTTTCTTTTTAAGCCATTTGCCCAAATCTCACCGATGTCTTTTTCATGAGGCCAAATAGGCAAGATTTCGAAGGACATAACTTGCAGGAATGATTGATCTCCAGCAGCAGACTAACCGCAGACGAGCCGTGAGTGTAATGCCCTGCACTCTGCAATAAGAGCCAGTCCAATGAGTCAATACAAAGTTACTCTCATATTCACCTGCCTCTGAAGTTTAGGTAAACTTCCTGATCACTTAGACTTCCAATTTATTTTTAGGGAACTATTTCCAGTAAGTGGTTCAAGATGGATTATAGTTTAACTGGAAGCTAGGGAATATAAAGATGGTCACAGGAAAGCTGGGTTCAATTCTTGCCTCTGCCACAGACTTCCTGTATAAATCTGGACACAGTACACTGGGGGGGTATTCACCCATCTAACTCAAAACATCTAATTTCAATGCCTATATTAAGAGCTCAGGCTTCCATCACAGCCAGTGGAGTGAGCTAGGCTGGGGTAATTTGGAACACCCCCAGGAGTGGTGGCACTCACCCACTGCATAGGGAGCATAAGCTCCAAATTTAAAGAGCATAAAGCGGACTTCCAAATCATCTCAGCCCTTCTGACATCCTAGGGGTTCAGGTTCTCCCCTGTGAAATATGTTCTGGATTAGTGGCATGAAGAAAGTGGTACCCAAGCTGAGCTTGAACACCAGACTCTTGGCTCAGCAGCTCAGAAAAGATGCAGGAGATGTACCAGGCAAGACCAAATTTCTGATTTAAAGATTTTCATTGGCATCTATGATTTATGTACTTTCTGATTTGTCAATTTTTTAAAGGAAAATATTTCAAGTATATTTTAATGAATTTGCCTTTTTCCCCATTTTTTTCTCTCTCCACATGGTTCCCTCTGGAGCCTTGAGAATGCAGCACAACTGCAAAAGTACTTCTAGTGACATTTGTGAAAATACTGTCCCAAGATTTCAGAGTTTCAGGAACAGGCCCACAAAACTAAATAGCCTTCTGACTAGTGCTTTTGAAATAAAAAAGGGGTCTGTGTATGCTACTGAAGCAAATTCAAATTCTTTTGAGGATTCTTCCCCAGACGTACTCTGTAAGGAATTCTTTTTCACCTTTAGTTCTGAATAACTGAGAATATTGCTCTCTATAGCTCTAAAATGAAATTTGAGAACATCGCTTGAAATGTCTAAAAAGAAAGAGCAACACCACAGACAATCACCCAGAATTTTATAAGAATTTTAAAATGTGAGGCTTCACAAAGTTCATTTCAGCTCTGAACAATAAACATGTACATTCCTAGGGCATTTTGGTTTTTTCTTTTTTTGTTTGTTCAGTTTTTTGTTCTTTTTTTGGGTTTTTTTGTGTTTGTTTTGGGGTTTTTTTTGAGGACTGTAAACTTTCCCTAAACACAAAATGTCCCATTTGGGATTGATGCTATATCAGTATCTGAATATTGTGCTACTGAGCAGCTACTCAGAATCCTGCAGTGATAAATTAACCCAGAGGAAACGGATCATTTCTACTATCAGGGTCACTGTTGTCAACTCCTAACAGGGCAATTGACTTGTCAAGTTGTCTCTGAAAGCCCGAGATCAGATTTCATTGCCTTTCACATTTTTTCAGAACTGTATACAAGGGTCTCCGAGCCTGTCTTTCACTCTGCGCTTTGGGAAATTCCAGGCACCAGTACTGCTCATAAATTGCAGAGGAATAGATGAGGCGAGTCACAGCATGAGACTCTCCTACTGGAGCAACTGTGTGGAAATATTAAATACAAGAAAAGATCTGATAGGCATGTGCATGTGAACAGATGGAGATTTGCTTGTGTGTCATTATCAGACATGAGCGAGATCTTAAATGGTGAAAGGTCATTTGGAAAAGCCACAGGACACCTCTAGCATCAAGAGGAAAACAAAAGCTCTGACACTCATTGTATTATTTTGAATAACAATCAAATCCACCTGCCAGAGAAGCAAGACAGTAACTGTAAGAAGACCAAACCCACTAATAACTTCTCCTACTTAAATTTTAATAACTTATGTAATATAGACTTATATATATAGTAGTTAGAAACCAAACAAGATCAGTATGGCATAACAGTAGTCACTCATCAGAAGAGAGCTCCTCCATTTCAATCATCTTCCAGCCCAGAAGGAATAGGTACAGTAGAAAAAGCAACTTGTTTCAATATCACATCCAGGGTAAATCCAGAGAGGAAACACAAAGCCATTTCAAGTACATCGCCGTAATGCTTGGGCTATGCTGCTGCCCTAATCAGAGTTTCAGTTTTCCAAAAATGCTTTGGAGTAGTGCAGAATCCCAAGTGATCACTTCAGGGAAATACCAAAAAATAAAACCCCGCTCTTGTTCTAAAACCAAAATTGGTCGGTGGTCAACTAAAAGATTTCTTCTGTTGTTGAAAATTTCCTTTGGTGGTGATGTTACTGCAATTAAATTGAAAGGTTTCTATTATGATGTTAACATCCCTGTTTTTATAACTGATTAATTGAACAGTTCAATTCCCCCCCCTCCCCCCCCAGAACTAAGCCACATCCATTTTTCCACAGAATATCTCTGTTTAATAAATATCATTTCTGGAGGAAAAATAGTGTTCTGTCGGAAAATAGTGACCAACTCTTGTAATCACAATTGAAAATCCCAACACACCCAGATGTACAGTAAGCCCTTGTTATCTTTGGGTTGCCTGAGTTTTTGTGGTGTCTTCATCTACAGCCATGGCATTCTGAACAGAGAAAGGTGAAACAAGAACATGTGCAGGGAGTTTCTCTACTTGGCCCTGCAAAAATGTCTCTTCCCTCCACCCCCAAAAAGCACGCTTTTCATCCCAATTCCATGCTCTTCACCATCTCACCCCCAGTTTACCCTCTTGTCATTTCCTCTTGCCCTCTTCCCACTGTATCACGTTTCCAGTTCAGAATCTGTAGATCCACAATTGTTTAAAAAGCAGCTCAAACTTCCAACTTATAAACATTGCTTCCTCCGTCTCCTGAATTTATTTTAATAGCTGATATTTGAGCCCAGGGGATTGTTTTAACTAACACTATAGTCAGAAGGAATCACTTTCCTCCAGGCTACCTCTAGGTCAATAGCATAAGGCAAGACCCCCTTCACATTTCATTACCAAGGGATCAGATCCCCTTTCCCAATCCATCACTCTGAAACTCGTTCCTCCTATTCCTCTCAGATTTGCCTGTATGATTCATGCAGTGCCAAATCAACAGTATATTTGCTTTTTTCTCAGTTCATTGTTTTTATTTGCTTACATGTTCCCTGTCGTAGTTCAACTCATAAATCAATGCTGGTTTATTTTTTACAAACCCGTTGAAAGTTTGAGCCAGTTTCCACTGTTATGAAAGACTCCCAATACTACACGTCCTTTAACAGGTGGAAAATGTCTTAAGAGGCTGTTTGGATGGGAACAATTTTCTAACTTAAAGACAAAGTAGTATTTATTTATGACTTAATCTAATTCCAAAACAAAGTAACAGTTCCCTGCACTGAATTATCTCCTTATGATGCTGTTCCACTAACATATGGTTTTATTATTTAAATAAAAAAATGTAATATTGAAACCATTTCTAGCTATTAAACTTGTGTAACCAATTACAGTGAAACAATGTGCCTGAGACACTTTAACAGACTTTTTTCCCTTAAGAAGACCCCTAAGTGTCTGTCCTAGCTAAAGTTGGCATTATAAAAGAAAGCAAACAAAACCCAAGCATGCTCCCCACCCCAACCCTTCTATTTAACCTTTACTTTTTTGTTTCAGAGTGAAGAGGTGTAGATTTACCAAGTTATCAGTGGAACAAAGCCATCCCTTTTCTGGTGACCTAGACTTGGAGAAAAAAAAACTGCAAAGAAGAGCACCCAAAGCTGAGCTGTGTGTGCATTACCAAGGTCAAAGCCTGGCTCAGCAGGCCAAGCCCAGAAAGTTCCTGCTGGGGACAAGGCTCACCTATCCCACCTGGCCTGGTACAGATGTACAACAGAGAAGAACCTGCCTTTGCAGCTATATCCCACTTCTCTCCCACTCCCTAAAATACCTATTGAACAGCAAACTGCTGTTGGGAGTGACAGGTCTCCCCCCATCCCGATGACTAGGCAGGGTGGTTCTCCTCTCCTCCCAGCTCTGCGCTGCAGTGGGACACGATCCCCGAGACTATCTGGTGCCTCTTCCTCTCCCTGGCTGACTTCAGCTCTCTACCCAAGCCAAGTTAAGCCAAGTGGACTGCTTAAAGCCCGTGTGTTTCTCTAATGTTTCTTCCTTGCATGAATGACATTAGCCACCAGGAAAAAATTTGCTTCTGGGTTAGGATGCTGAGGATGTTCACTGGCAGCCTGGATTACAACCATGTGCCACAAGCCAACAGCTTCAGTGTCTACAGAGGAAAGGAACAGAGCAAAGCAGGTGGTTGCCCTGATAGCTCCTGTTTGCAACTACAGCTCCTTTCCCCTCAGAGAAGTGACCTACACCTCTTCCTAACTGGCATCAGAAATGGGCCCTGGAAGGTCTATGCCTGCAAGGACAGCAGGCTTAAAACAGAGAAGACCTACCCCACTAGGATGGGACAAAGGCTTTCCCTGCTGCCAGAGCATGCTCAAAGCAGAAAGTCCAGAAGTCAGAAGCTTCTGATGTTGCCAACCTCAAACTAATGTTTTACTGTTGGATTGAAACAAGTAATGTCACAAGACAACTCTGAACATGCTGAGAAACCATTTTCAGTGAACATACAATGTTTAATGCATTGAAAATATTTCCCATAATGAGTTCTGATGAAAACCTTGGCAATTTTGTGTACTGTGAAAGCTTAAAAAATTCAGAATAACTGAAATTTTTCATTTCTGTAATGTTTCATTAGGATTTGGACACAATCAGTTTCCAATATTTTTACTACAATGAGAATGTTTCTATACAACGTATTGTTTTAGATGGGAAAGCCATAACATTCATCTAAAAAATGCCAAAAATATTTGGTTTGACAATTTTGATCTTTGCTACCTTGTTTTTTTCTTCAGAAGAAAAATTGACTGAAACTGACCCTTTCTTGTAAGGCATTTCCGATTTGACACATCAGCATTTTCCAACCACAACACATTTACTTCGAAGAAAACCTCAACCAACTTGGACAGTCACTGTGAACTTGTGTTCTCTGCTTGTTCCCTTCCAGCTCCGAGATCACTAGGGATGGATCCAATACTAGGTTTCTGCATGCCAAGAATCCCTTTGTCCCACACACAAGCTGCTGTCTCACAAAAAAACCCTACTTCTAAGCCTTCTACATGCTGGGGTTCGCAACCTAACCCTATCCTTCAAGCCTTTACAGAATTCCCTAAATGAATATGCCATGAAGCCATTAGAAATAGTTTCTTCTTCCTAACCACTGATAAAATCTGTGATGAAGATCAGCTCTAAGTTCAGATTAGGTATTTGCCAAGTCACATAAGTTCATGCCATTCAATAAAAATTACAAGAAACATATCGAAAAATTAAGAAAGCACGGTAAAAGCCATCATCTATTTCCTTAAAAAAAAAATCAATACACATTCCACAATAAGTTCTCATACGCTCAGTTCCTGAGTTTTTATGTGTCATTATATTAATCTTTGCAACGGGATAAGGGAGAGACAGCAGGTAGAGGTGAGACCAGACCCATTCAGATGAAGACAAGACTATTTAGCAATTAGAGCAAATAGCCCAGGATTCACTGCCACAGGCTGGTAAATTCACATCTCCTGAAGCAAGACCAAGGAAGTGTTTTCCAGACAGCACACCGTGGTCAAACACAGTTACAAGCCTTGTGCTCCAACACCTAATGAAATTCTGTAGGCCAAAAATACAGATTGTCCAGCTAGATATTTCCTAACTTTAAAAAATGCATTATTTACTTCTACTTTCCGTTTGCCAGAGAAAGAAGCTAACTCTCTCCACAAACCTTAATTAGACGAGTTAGAATGGTTGGAAAAAATAATCACATTTTCAGGCGCAAAAGCCTTTCCTATGTGGGTCTGTGTGCTCAAAAGCTGTTCCAGCTGTATGAGTTGACTTAACCAACAAGATTACCTGTACCTGTGAGCCTTGTCTGCCTTATGTCCATGGACAGCCCAGGCTACCGCAGCACCACTACTTTAACAGTATATTTAGACATTCCTGGCACGGCGAGACATTAAGCTTAGTTTTTAACCTCTGGAAGTAACACCATATCGGAGAAAATTAAAAAAAAAGTGCTCGCCTTATATTTGTCCAGCGAGACATTAAGCTTGGTTTTTAACCTCTGGAAGTAACACCATATTGGAGAAAAAAAAAAAAGTGCTCGCCTTATATTTGTCCCTTTCACAACCTCCCCCACTGAAACTAAAATTACATAAATGCAATTGGAAATAAAAAAGTTTAGACTTTTATATACTCATCTAAAGGACTGCAGCCCAAGAGACACACGGCAGGATGCCACTTGTGGACATGTACCCAGGTCTGAGAATTCCTGCCTGCTGCCATGAAAATAAGAGGTTTGTTGAAACATGCACAGACCTATTATTATTAATTTCCTCCAGCTTCTGAGCAATTTTTGAATTGTTCCTCAATTTTTAAAAGTGATTTATGGGTTACAGGGAGAGAAAGAAGCAGGGGTTTTGTAAATAGTCCCTCCCTTTCATTCCATTTCAGCATTAATTGCTCATTGTCTGTAATTGGAAACATAAAGCACATTCCTACTTGGATCGCATGCAGACAGCTGCCCTGATGTGACTTTTACTGTACAATAAACCTCCAGTGTGGTACTGTGGACTTGCTCATTTCTAGTAAAGTTAACACACATGGACTTTGAAATCCATGGAAATCTGCCTCATGGATGCTTTTGGATGAAGAAATTATTTAAGTTGCAGCTTTAAGGAATTTTTCTTCTTTGGAGGAAAAATTGTGCTTATTAAGGCAATGACCTGGGTTCACATAAGCATCTCCAAAATTTCACCCGCCTAGTTTAAAGTCAAAGTTTTCAGTAGTATTCTGCTTTTCTATGTCAAGGCAGGCCCCAGAATTCCCTCAGAAAAGAAAGTAAGAAAGAAAAACAAAGCAACATAAATGGCTGTTTCTAAAATACATAGAGTTTTCCTTTCACCAAGCTTATCGCTGTTTCTAAGCCTGCATAAATGCAAAAAGGCGTAATGCAACCACATGATTTTATTGGTTTGACAGCCAATTTCCCAGGCTATAAGTTGCCTTTAGGAAATGTGGCTAAGAAAGCCAGGAATAGTCCATTAACTTCCCCATTGCTGTGAGCAAGCAGAAAAGCTATGGTTCTCACAGACAAAAGGGAAAAGGAACAATTCCTCACTCTATACCTTTTAAGGAGACTCCCATTTGACTAAAAATCTTTCTTTAGTTTTACAGTGGGAACTATTTATAAAGCCCACACCTAGATGAAACTTTACCACTAGTTTCCAAGAAAGTAAAATGAAAACAAGTTATTTTGAGTCAACCTTTCTGGAGAGAATTAAAAGAACACAACAAGTATCGGCAATGGGAAACTGAATCCCTGGAAGGATTCTGGGTGCGCTTGGGAAGCCTCTTCATGCGGGGAGAGCCATTCAAGGGCTTGCAAGCCATCTTTGTTTGCCACACAAGTTAAGCTCAGGGATTTTGCCCAAAGTAGCCTAGGAAAAGCAGATTTCTTCTGCTAGCAGATTCATGGGACTGGAAACCTCCATCAGCAAGGGGTAATAAGCAGCTGGAACAGGAAGCTGTGTCCCAACCAGCACCTCTATTTGCAAAATGAATGTCTACCTGCAGCGTGGCTCCCTCATTCAGAGAGGCAGGGCTTTCCCCTCTGCTCCCCACTTAGCAACAGCAGCTCAAATTTCACCATTGTCAACCAGTGTGGAAAAAGGAAGATGCGCTCTGATGGATGCTGGCACCTGGAGGCAGCAGGCAATAAGAGAAAATTGAAGATACTGAAATCCTGACTCCGGGCCATGAGTGGTGGCCTGCCAGATGCACCACAGCAATAAGCCAAGAGAACATGAAATAGTTAAAATTTCCAGGGACAACTGTGTTTATTTTAAAGCTCACAGCAGCCCTTTAAATGAAGAAATAAAATTCTTCATCTCCAATTACATATAGAACTAAGCCTGAAAGTGTTTTAGGGAACCTGTTATTAAAACAGAGACTACATAGTAAAGGCTGAAAAAAGTGAGAAGGCATTTTTGTTTTCAATGCTAAATTCATTAGATACATTTCTGTCACCTGCAGGAACATCACTCTTGATAGGTACTGTGCAGAAAAACATCAACAGGCAGCATCCCTCCTGAACCACTCAATCACTAGAAGAAATATAGAAATACATGCACAAAATGCCCACTGAAGGCCCCTCCCTCCATTTTTAAAAAAACAAATTAATTTGTGCCCTATACTCTGTCCTGGTTGTTATTTTAGACGTAGAGATTTTTTTTTTTTTTTGGTTTGCTGAATAGTAAACAAAGACTGGCACGCTGCAAGAAAAGCGATTGCCTCAATAGAAAAGTGCCCATTTATGTCATCCCACAATTATTTCAAGCACTACAGTTGAGGTTAGTCCCTCCAAGGCATGTACAAATTGCAAATACACACAAATAATAATGCTCGTACTTTTGGAAAATGTGAAAACCTTTGTTTTGGAAAGGTTGCTCCTATTATTTGTGGCTTGCAACTGTCATCATTATTCAAGCCTTGTCTACTTTCATGAAGCAGCTACTGGGTGCTTGAGAACTTCCCCAAAATTAATATACTTCAAAGAACCAGACACTTTGTATATAGCTTAATTACAGCTTATATAATTTATACAACTTATATAATTAAGTTTATAAATGATAAAAACTCTTCTGTGCCATAAGTGTACTCAGGCTTCAGCTCGCAGGCAAGCTACTACATATCATCCGACAGAGCAAAGGGCCAAGAAATTCCATGTCATTAATTGCTTCCTCCAAAACTGAAATGTAATTACGTATTTTTCGGGGACTTTTGACATTTTCACACTGTGGCTTGGAATCTGATCGTACCCTGAAACTGCCTGGCTGGTCACACTTAGGTAAAATGATGGCTAGGGAGGCAGACTTGGCCTTTTTCAGACTCTGGAGAAGAGAGGAGCAAGTTGCACAGGTCTGGGTTTTGATAACAGAGCCTTGAAAGGAACAAGGAAATGATGAGCTGAACTGTTACCTCAAGTAATCACTCTTTGAGCAATCAGAAAAGACACTGGAAGAGAGAAGAGCCTCTCTCTGCAGCAGCCATGGCTGGTTCATGTAGGAACTAAAGGGATTTTTCAACTTGCTCATATTTGACCTCCTTGGGCATTCTGCTCCTCATGTTCCCAGACTCTTTCTTTGAGCACAAGCCCCAGAGAGGGAGAACAGGGAGATCTGATCCATACAGGCGTAATGCTCCAGCACTTGATTTTGTTCCAAGAAACGTCTCACAAGGTGAGCACTGCTAGAACTTGGTTCCAGTGGCCCAACGCTGCCATCCTCATCTGGGTGGGCATGTCCTTGGTCTACCAGAAGCTGCAGTGCTTTTATTAATGAATAACTCTTTACTAATAATCTACTGACTCCCATCAGTGGGCCCAGCCCACTGTTAGTGTTGTTCAGATGAGTGTGATACATACACACATACACACACATACACAAGGTACACGTGTTTGCAAGCAGTTGATTTACTTTCTTGCAAAAACAGGGCACATTAGACCTCAGTGCAATCAACCTGCAACTTCTGCAAATGCTAAATTCACATTAAAATATCATTTTTAACATAACACCATGTGGGGTTTTTTTAATCTCAAAATGCTTTTTGTGTATTGCTTTGGATGTGACTTATAGACAAAACATTTCTTCAAAACGTTGCTCTGTTTCTCCTTAGTTTCATGAACAGGAGAACAGCACCTTATTTGAAACAAAATTGATGAGCCTTCAGGAATCATTACTTGGAGTTTGGAAAGGAAAAAAGAAATTTGGCAAGCCTTTAGTTACTAATATGTGCTTCTAAAACCTACTCTTTGAAAGGGCCAAGTTATTACATTGTGAAAATAGTTACTCAGCATGTGCTATAACTTTTCGTAGGGATTTTTAGGCCAAATTTAAAGAGTGCTAATGATTTTGAATGCCAGACTTGAGACCCTACAGCAAGATGAGGTTTTAATAAGACCTGAATAACTGCCCTCTCTTCCCCCAGGTCGTGCCTCCTTTAAAGATCTGGATTTTTGGTGCCTTAAAATTGAAGTACCCCCTCTCTCCAGTCACGAAAAGCCTTGGCCTTCATATCCTTTTCAGTGGATCAAGACTGAACTTCCACTCAAGGCAGTGGGAAAGCTCCTGGCATTTACTAAAATGTTGGCATACTGGGAACGTTATTCATTATTAGAAATAAGGAGAAACCACAACTGCAAGCACCTCATTCAGCAACGTGAGCGTAGGCAGTGATGGGGCACACCAGTTCCTTTCAGACAGCCTAGTTCTGGTACTGGGAGCAATCTGGCCACAGAAACTTGGATCTAATTTATTTTGCTTCTCAATTACCTCATCTAAATCAGCTATCGCTATAGGAAAGCCTGTTGAAAGGTTCTCTGACAGTGGCTTATACTGAATTCTTTAGAAGATGGTATAACCTGAGGGTGATATGTGGTAAGGGCCAGCACCTACTCACTTATTCCTTTTATTCATTTATTATTTTTATAAATAATTAAAAATACTTGTGAAGGCAGACTAGATATAACATATAATTAATACTAGAACACAATTCTCAGAGCTTACCAAATACCTTAAACAGGTGTTATTGCAGGGAAGGTGAACTTGATTCCTCTGCTTCCAGTGCTTGGGCTCACAGCAAGCCCACAAAGCTGGAGCCCCACAGCAAAGCATGTAGGCAAGAAATCCAGATTTCATGAACCCCAGGAACCCCGGCGTGCATCCAGCCAGCAGCAGGCTCTGAGCCCCTGAATTACCTCCAGGTCCCTCATCAGCCATCTGGTTCCCCAGTGATGCAGTTCCACTGCAATTTGAACCCTTCCTTAACATTTCCCAAAGAAAGGGGAGATGAAAACAAAAGGATCATTTACTTCCTCTAACTGAGAAACAAGATAGGAAGACAGATAAGCCAAGGAAAATTGGCACAACTCCATGGATTTCAACTGATCCTCAAGAGCAGGGCAATGAGCACGGAATAAAGAATATGAGCATGCTACTATTACTGCCTGGTGATAGTAATACCAGGCTGTTATCTTACATGTTTCATCTTGGGATATAAAAACGCTTTACAAGGGAGGCTGGTATCACAGAAACAAAGTCGCATTTACCCAGAAAGAGCTACCCCAACATGTTTTTCCTAGTCATTCATAATATGATTTTTTTCCTTGCTAAGACAAAAATAATATAGTGCTAGTTGTTGCCAAATATCCACTTTTGAAACCTGGGCCCAGTCATTTTTAGCTAAGCAAACTTGGCACAAAATGAGTGTTGCCTATGGACAGAGTTTATAACGTGGGAAGTTTGCCAGGATCCTATTGCAGCCTACTTTGAGGTCTGGTGCTTCACCTTCTCACCCTACAACAAAGATTAAATGGTTTTCTAACAAGGAAAAAAAGGAAAAAACACCTGATACTATTTTTCTCTTCCCTCCCTAGGATTCTAGGAATTACAGTCCACAAGAGATCAATTTCAATAATGCCATAAGCAAAAACATGGCTTCGCCCAAAGCCAGCAGTACTTCTCTGGGCTACGATTATTTATGTGCAACACACGCATGTAAACACTTATACACACACAGCCATCTTTTACAGGAGTCCGGGAGAAAAGCTCTCTTCTCACTGGTTTAACAGCACAAAGAAAAATATCCCATTAGAAAAAAAGGACAAATAAATGCTGTGAAGTAATGCAAAGACACAGGGACTATTATTTTAAAAAGATACTCAGCAGCCCCAGGGTGAGGAGGGGCTGCTGTACAGTGATTCAAAGGAAGGACCATAATACACAGAGCTCATACATCACCTGATGCAGGCAGAATGGACCCCCCCTCCCAAAAAATCACCCAAGGAACAGACCTGACAACTAACCAGTCAAAGGAGTCAGGGAGGTTGCAGCAACTCCTCTGGGCATTACATGCTCTGTGCTGGATCTCCTTGCTGAAGAAGGCACAGCACTGCCTTCCCTTGTCCCTTCTTCCCTGCAGCATCAGCAAGAAGTCCTCAATGCATTCATTGCTTTCCTCTCTGCACAGGGGAAACTACAAAGGACCAAAAAAAAAAAAGCTATAACATTCCCCCAGAGAGGAGAGTTACTGCTCTGTTAGAGCCTGTGCACAGCTTCTACCTCAGCAACCCAAGCATTTAGCGTTTTCTGGGTGTGACACAGGAAAAGAGCGGGATGGGGACATTCCCCTGGACCAGCTCTCCTCCTTTGCCTCTCTGAAAGAATAGCTGAAATGAGAGGGAAGGGTGTGGGTGGGAGGGAACCATGGAAAGATTGATGTAAATTCATTTTTAAAAGCCAAACAGATGAAAATAATTTTCACAGCCCCACAGCTGTTTTATGTATTTTTTTTGGATCAAGCCTGAGTGAAACATGGTGGAGATAATAGCCCGAACCTTGGGCAGATAGGTGCTGTGTAATCAAGTCAGCAGCATAGCCCCAACATCTCCCCTTCCTGGCAGCCAGTATAGCTCTGTGACAGATGAGCATCTGTTTCCCCCCCCAGGCCCTTTTCTTCCATCTGACACAGGTCATCTGAGGCAAGATGCCATCTTCAGGACATTGCCATTTGCCCATCGCTCTCCACTTCCCACCTGAGCCCCCAGCAAGTTGGAGAGGCTAGGTAGTGCTGCTCTGGGCCATCCCTTGCTCTCTGCTGGCACCTCTCAGCATGAAACACGTAAGGGATGAAAAACCAGAAGAGGGAATGGACATAAGTCCCAAAGCTACACTCTCCAAGGCCATGTTGCCAAGCCTCGGACCACAGAAACAACAGACGGACTTAAAGTCATGTTTCTCCTCGGTTATTTTCCTATAAACCAGCCTTGCCAACAGCCAGCCAGTGCTTTCTGCAGCTTACGCTGCACTTTGTGGAGCAAGATCTTACACTGGCTTTTAAAGGCTACAAAAATCTCTCTGTTTTGGAGCCAGACAACACATGTCCAGGCACTTACTGTCGTGCTCCACGTCCCGGTGCCTGGGAGGAGGCAGAAGTGCCTTTTCCACCATGGGGAAAGCAGGAGGGCCCCAGCACACCAGCTCCCCACAGGCACCTTCTGGCCAAGGACAGGGCCCAGTACGAAGTGACAGTGCCACTCTGCATCACTCCAGACAGATTGTCCCCCTGAAGTCAGCCTGAGCCTGTCCCTTGTCCTCACCAAGCTCCGGGATTAGCCTCAAGGAAATGACAGGGAATATAAAATGCTATGATGCTTTCAAGAGTCCAAGCTGGCATTTTTGCCTGCCTAAAGGTTCCTACATGGTATTGAAAGCCTTGCTCAATGTTTTCTCTAGGACTGTTTCACTAAATGGAAGTGTTCAAAACGGCTTCTATAAAAATTGCTGAGCCTCTGAAAGCAATACCTTGAGCAGACGCAAGCGGGATGCATGGAAAGCAACCGCTAAAGGTGACACCAAATGGAACAGATTGTGTATGCTAAACTTTGAAGCACGCTTAGGGCACGTGGGCTCAGCAGCTTCCACTCTGCAGTATATTTAACCCAAAAGCACACCCAAATCCCTTGGGATGAGGAACAAGAGGCCTGGAAGGGCTGCCCCGGCCCTGGGGTGCTCCCCTCTGCGCAGCCCCCCTAAGCACAGGGCTATGGCGTTGCACGTTGTTTATATGCAACGGCACAATATAAAACCCATTTAGGAACTGGGCTCACTTGCTGCTATTAAAGAATCCATCAGTGAACTTCATTTTTTATTGGTTCAGTTACAAAACTCACAGCAGCATATTATGTTTGTTTTTCCAGAGTGCCAATAAAAATCTTTTTGATTAAAAAAATTGAGAGGGGGAGAGAAAGAAAGAAAGAAAAGAAAAAGGAAAAAATGAGAAGCTGAGCTGGTATAACCCACACAAGTATTGAACCTCAGCAGTGCTATATAAAAAGAGCCGAGAGGCAGCAAAGCCAATTGCTGAACAAATGCTCGATTGCGACTGTAACCAGCAACAATCAAAATCTGTTTATGGCAGAATTTTTGCTCCATAAAAATAAATGCAATCAAGTCCCACTATGTTAAACCAGATTTTGTCATAGAGCAGTCACTGAAGACAAAGCACAGCAGATGTAGAACCCCAGGAGTAAAGCACAAAGCTCTTCATCTGCCTTTTCACAGGCTCAATCCTGCCACACACAGACAGTCCTGCTAGTTATGCCCACCTGCAACCAAGCTGAAAATTATACACAACATGAAAATTGCCATTAAATACTGTAAAGACAATGATCCTGCTTATATTTAAGATCATACAGGCACCCCCTGTCAAGGTGGAATCACAGAAGGTGGTAGCCACATTGCATGTGGTGCTATGCAGAAAAATAGTGGATCTGTCCTAAGTCAGGGCTACTAACTGCTTCACAGTGAAATTACAGCCTGGACGCATTGCAGTTATGTCCTAGCTTTCCAAAATGATGTCTACAAAGAGGAAATAGAATATTAAGTAACTCGGTCATAAAAGTTTAATTTCCAAGTACATGGACTGCTTGCAACTCTACATAATTGCAAACATATCATAACTACACTATTATGAATGGACATGCAGTAAGAAAACAAAATTTATATCTTTAGAACAAAAATAAGCCTAAATACTTAATTTCCTTGGCACATAATATGAATTCTATACTTAACAGATTTTTTTTTTTTAAAACAGGCAAATTCTGCCCTTTTTCATTATTTCTTAAAACAAATTAGTAGAAATGCACTTTTTAAGAACAAGCAATTAAAGAAAATTAAACCATTTGCTTAAAAAAGTGATTTATTTCCCCACCTCACTTAAGAGATTTTTCAAAATGTCAGCTAAAATAGATCTTTGCAGTTCTAATATTTGAAAAATATGCAAATGGAGTCAAGACAATTTCGAACATTTCAGTTCAGTTCCTTTTTTTTTAAAATCAGCCTTAGGAATAAAACAGGATTTATTTTCTAAGTGTTTGTCAGATATTTTATCTTGTACAACTTATGGGATGTTAATTAGCTGCTCACTTTGGATATTCATAATCAGTAACTGATTCTCAGCTGGCCACCACACTACTAGGAAACAGTCTCACAATACTGTGGGTGGTGGTGTGAAGGCACAGGTTTTGGTATGAAGTCCAGAGACACTCATAAACCAGGAACATCTTCTTGGGCAAGAAAGGAGGCACCAAGTGCTTGACTGGAACAGCTGTCCAGAACTGGGATGAATATTTGTAAACACTCACTTTGTCATCTTTTGCTATCTTTGGAGATGCTCTTTAGAGGACCATGAATCCTGAAGCTTACGTTCTGCTAAACTGCTTGGAGGCTTTCAAAAGTCTTTGCGCTCTGGGTCTTGTCTAACTTGGAAAACAAATTAGGCTGGCTATCATGGGCAGATACTTATCAATATCCGCATGGGTGGATACTGATAGTGCCTTTATCAGGTTCAGCTTAATCCACTTTGGAAACAAGCCATTAAATAATCCCCAGAAGAGAGCTGAGCAGGAGCATCCACTCTGGGAAGTCTTGTGCTTTGCTTTCACGTGCCAGCTCCCTCTCTCTCCATCCAAGTACCTGGCCCTTGGATAAGGGAGTGTTAACCAAGTGGAAGTTTGTCCCAGTCAAAATCTCCAGACTCTTGGGAGAAGTCAAACTGTGTAAGAGCAGGAGCCCATGTTTTCTTGGCACAGGGAACCTCTGGGGATTAAAACACGATATGCCGTATTTCAGTGGGGATTTAGACAGGCCTTGCAGAAGAAGGAATGCCTCCCTTGTGGTCTCTAAACTACCTTGGTGCTTTTTTTGCGTTCTTCTTCCACTGTGAGCTTTCATTTGGAGAGAAGTCATTAGCCACTGGGATGTGTGCAGAGAAAGTAGCAAAATCAAACCACTATTTTTGCAGAGGGCTTTTTCTTTCCACCCTGTCGGCAGAAAAGATCTTACATGGACACAAGAAAACTATTATGCTAAGTCTGTTCCCAGGACAGGAAAAGTCCTCTCCCATCCTCATTAACATTGTACAAAGTATTTCAGGCTTGCAAGTGCTATAGGATAGGCTTGACAGACATGACTGTTGACCCAAAATATTAGTGAGAATTGGAAAACAGCCGGCTGAAGCTTTCTGAACACTACCATCAGCATGACTGCCAAAAAAAGCATCAGCAGCCATTACTTCATGAACCAACATGTGATTTGCAGAAACATGGCTTAAGAAGTCTAAATCGTACTTTCAAAGGGGCTTAGTCACCACAGTGATTTAGGTATCTCAGTACATTTGAGGGGCTGGCTGATGAAAGTGCAACTTTCAATGGAAATGAGTCATTGATCATGAATTTCAAAGAGGGAAATTCCTGCTACAACAAGCTATTGCTGGAGACCGAAAGCTCCTGCAAAATACATTTCCTCCAGCATAACCCCTGCACCTCCACTCAGGCCACCCAGACTATGTGAGCTGAAACAGCAATATCTTAAGCCTGATAACAACTGCTAAGATGGGAAATGTGGAGATTGCAAACTGGCAGCAACATCAGAGACCATGGTAACAAGACAGACCTGGACCTTTAGGACATTGGTAACACTGCATGTGTATGAAACAACACACAAATTTCTTTGCCCATAAAAACCACAGAAGTCATCATCCCTAAGACTGGGCTTGCACACAAAACTTTAGAAAGAAATAGGACACATTCACATAACACAGGAAAATTATTGACTCAGCTCTACAAACAGTCCCAGAGAGAAAGAGAGCCTTTGGTCCACATTAGTTAAATAAGATTACGGTTTCCTTGCATTTTGTTCAAGCCATTCAACAGGATGTATCGCATTAGCCCTGCCCTGGGAGACTCTTGCGCCAGCATGGAACCCATGAGTTGTTTTAAGGCAACTATTTTCAGAAAGGTTGTTGCCACAGTTAAAACTCCAGCTCTGCGCAAGAGACCCGTTCCTGAGCATCTACTATCTTCCCATTTCTTGCCACTATAATTCAGAGAAATCAACTGCTGAAATCCTTTGCTGTGAATGGGAAGAGCTGCTATGCCAACATCCTCGCAAAGATCAACATAGCTTACAACTGGGTGGAAACTAGAATAAATCCCTATCTCTGCAAAAAATAACAGAAATGCAGGAGAAGTTCGTGTCCAGTTCAGCAGAGGACTTGGCATATCAGTCCTGAGCACAGGTAGGTAGAAAAACTGAACTGAAACTGCAAACCCACAGGGCTTGCATTCTTAAGTCCAAAACAGCTCTGAAAGTGAAAGAGGGAAGTTATTAATAACCATAAATCAAGTGCAGGCTAAACACAGTGTCATTTAAAAGCCTTAGATCAGTGGTTGGAGCAGCATTATTTGAATTTAATAGGCACACAGTAAAATGCTGTTTAATTAACTACTGAAAACTTAACATGAGCATTCAAAATACCCTTCAACCTGCCATTTGCTTTAACATACATTAATAGCTATAACTTGCTGGAAATGCTCCACTGGGAGAATTTTTGGAGTGACGAAAGCTCAAAAATTTTCTCCATGAAAATCTACATTTTGTTAACTCTAAAAAAAAAAAATCACAGAGAAACACCTTAAAGCAAAATCTTTCATTTTGCATCAGTTCAGTATTAATGGACCGCCCCACT
>NW_010121369.1:31969-32506 GCF_000699245.1 Pterocles gutturalis
CCCCCCCCCGAAAGTTCATCTATGATGACACATTGCCTGATATATATTTAAGTTCTGATCACTAAAACTGTGGCTTTTTTTGGCAAGTTGGGCTCTTTGCTTGGACTGCCCAAGAGGTAGCACCAAAATATTCCCTTACCTTCGACCATCTGGAAGATGTCTGGAGAAAAATGGCTCCTGCCTCATAGCAGTCTCCCATTATCACTCATCTCTGAACAAGCCCTTGCTGAAACAAGTAGAAAAAAAACCCAGCCACTGTAAGAGGCCAAAGAAACCCTTTTAAACAGAAATGGAAAGATGTGTGGCAACCAGAGTAGCTGGAAGATTTTTTAATTTGCAATAGAAACAAGGAGCCTGAAAGTTACCTAAGATCATACTGATGGTCTCTGCCCCAGCAGAGCTATGGCACAGTTTGAGAAATGCTGCTTGTGATTTGCTCAGTATGACCATCATGGCTTCCAAAACCAAGGAAAATTATATTTTCAAAACGTCAAAGCATTGTCTTCGTCCATAATGCCAGCTGAGCAGGCTAGTGAA
>NW_010121369.1:32522-63920 GCF_000699245.1 Pterocles gutturalis
AATTTTTATTTGGTTTTCCACTGTAAGATTAGATCATGCTGGAAAAGTTCACCAAATAACACTGTAAAAAGAGATGAACTCATACAAAATTTTCATTGGTCATCAAAAAAGAAACCCCTCCATTGAACTACTGGAAACAAATTGACTTTGAATAGTCAAATACATAAACATTTCTGCAAAAACACTTTGGGATGAAAAAAATTTATTGTGCCCTCCAGGGAAATGTACCTTGTCAATCCCTTGTCACTAAATCACTTACTAACAGTTCTGGTGTGAGATGAATTGCTGTTTAACCCTGATGAGTTTAAAGACCTTGATGCCTAATGAATTCTCCTATTCATACTAGAGGTTAAATCTGTGCTCACACTCTCTTTTAACAATTTGGTGCTGAAAAGATCAGATGTAATTTTATTATTTACTAAACAGGTGTCAGTAATCATATCCAATGATGTCAACCAGTTTGATGGGAACTCACTTTAAGATGACTATCTCAGCCAGCGCGCTATGATCATAAAAAGGCTCTCCGAGGTAGCAACAGCCTTGCAGCACATTCATCTCCACGATAACGAGGGCCAGTTAATGCCACCACAAATGTGAGCGAGTACTGGGGATATTTTGTAACCTGACAGGGCTGATTCTGCAAACCCCATTAATGCAGCTCATCTGCTGAGCTCTTGGGGTTTGCTCCACAGGAGGACCCTTTTCTCATGTGTTGGAGCACCCTGATGAATGAGTAGCCCTGGGTGCTTCCCCCCCTCTGAAACACACACGGGGCTGCCCCAAGGAAGATGGCGCTCAGCAGAGCTGCTCCCTTTGAACAGAGCAAACAGGCACATATCCTTCATCCCCATCACTAAGGGTAAGAAGCCAAAGTGATATTTATGTTAGGAGATAAAAAGAGCTCCTGCAGTGCTTCTTGGGCATAAACCAGCCCAAAGGCTCCCTGAATAATTTCTGAGTCACTTCTTGAGTAAGCCAGGGGCTGAGCGTGGCCCATGACCACCCCTCATGGATGGAACGCAGGGCTGTGGTGCTGCTCCTCTGCAACAGCCCCTCTGAGCAGCACCTGCTGTGGTTATACCAGATAGGGAGCTGTTCTTACATGCTCTTTGGGACCTCACCATGTCCAACAGCCCAAGATACAGGTGGCCACAGCTCTAATGCTCTCTCCCTTACACCACTTACAGCAGCTACACAAAACCATGCTGGCCCCAAGCTCCTGCTGCTGGAATAGGCACTGTGTGTGGCCTGAGCAACAAGCAGCTTGACAAGAAAGAAAAAAAAATATGTTTTGGGCAGTCAGGATTTTACTCCAAGAATGTCTTAATTTCATTGTGAAATATTTAGTGTCAACATCATGGTATTTTAATTGTTTCATGTTCAGTCATTCATGCAGTGTTGGGCAGCTGAGCGCTTGCAAGAGATTTTGGCTATGCAGCACCATTCCCTTGGCAGGAAGGAAATTTAAGGCAAAAAAGGCAGGACTGCCAGCTCCTGGTGAACAGGGACACTTGGCCCACATGCAACATAAGGGTTCTCAGCCCATCTAGCTTACTACCCTGCTAAACTAAATAATCCTAAATAGGCTAGAAAACGTAAAAAAAAAAAATCTACAATGCAAATAAGATTTTTGGCTGAAAACTCTTGTTTCAGCCTCATGCTGAAAACATTTTCTAGGTTAGACTGAAAATGTTTAGTCTTTAATGACAATGCTAAATTTTCCGTGGAAAATAGAAATGTTTCCCAGGTACGTTAATAAGCAACAAGCTGTATTCCTCACTGCTCAAAACGTGTTCATTTGACTATGTAGTTTTGGGCACTAATGTAGCATTTGTATGCCTGGAGTTTTAACAGGAGATTGCTTATTTTTATCAGGCCAGTAAAACAGCATCAAAACTCTATATGGGCATCCATGCAGCTATAAAATCATCCTCATTTATTCATCTTAACTCATAAATCAAAGGCAACATGAAGTGACATTTGAATTCCCAATAAACTTGCTACTAATTATTAGATCTCCATGTGGACAGTCTTACTTGGCACTAGGATACATCAGTAGTTTTGTTTAACACACTTTCCAAAACATGTTACATTGAATCACACACTTTTTCAGATCTGAAGAAGAGCTCATAAGCCTGGAAGCTTGCATCTACTTTTTCCAGCTACATCAGTTGAATCTAATAAAACACATAACCAAAGATTGCATCTTGCTGTAGAAAACAAACAAACATCGAATAAATTGATTTGATTGTGTTTTGGAAAACCAGGTTCCCAACACTTTTTTTGCATGCAGCAATAGATGGTAAAAGTACATTTCAGTGCTTTTGTTCACTAAAATAGAACATTTTCTACTCCGTAAGAATTAGCTTTCCAGGTCCAAGCCTACGTCTTTCAGATTTTTTTTCCCCTTTCAGTTTTGTTTCTGAGTATTTAGCTCTTCCTTCGTTAATAGGAATTTAATAAGACCCAGCTGACAAGTGCTCAGTGAAGTGACCAAGCAGCACGTGAAAGAAATGGGAAGCAATATTCACATAAAATGCCTGAGGTACGATCATTGTTATTAAAAGGAAAACCAAATGAATTCATAATGATGGGACACTTGTTTCAAAGTGTTTCCATAGCTGTTACACATCATGAAAATTAGGGAAGTTACCTCATTTTCTCCAATCCTAAATAACCTTATAAACTCAAAGAAATTAATTAGCCAATATTTCTTGAAAATTCATAACAAAGTTTCCATTTTTTTCTGTCAGATAATTCCTTACTGCATTCTGTTTAACCTCCTTCAAGCCTGGATCATTTTGATGTGTGAACAGACATTTTGTGTTTCCATGGGCTATTTCCACAGGTTCAAGTATCTTTTGTAATTGACATTTTCCTGCTTACAAAAGCTGTCAAACTTAAAAGTAGCAGCTGATTGACAAAACATGGGTTTTGTCTGTAACTTAATTGTTGGGGCTTATTGCTCAAGCTCTGAGTAACTCCTCTCTTCAAAGTGACACACATTCAGATTTGGGGGGGGGGGGTGATTTGGTGGTTTCTTTTTTTAGGCATCTGTGCTTTTGAGCTACTTTTATAAATCAGAAAACAGCAGCCACAGCTTTTTCTTTTTGCTTCCACTTTAGAATTACTACTCTCTAAATAAAGGACTGTAACTTGACTTTAAAGTAAAGTCTTCCAAAGTTGGCTTAATAATCATTCAGCAACATTTATCCTTTCCAATCCTGACTATAAAAAAAAGCGAAGCACAGAGGAGAGCACTAACATTTACAGTGCCTGCAGAGGACAGCAGCTATACAGGCCATAATGTAGGCAGTGCAGATGTTTTTCAGTAGTAACAAAACCCGCAACAGTTATGAAAGGACCATTTCTTCTAGCTATAAGAAATGCATAGAAGTGTAATTCAGAGCCAAGTAGGGTCTTTTTGCTGGCTTTAATGGGCTCTGGGTCTTGCTTGTAATAAAGACACAAGCAAACTGGTATCATGCCAAGATGACCAGCTTTGGCACGGAGGGGGATGCCTTTGCCTCTGTGCAAATCATCACCAATATGGTGCTTCGTGGTGGGCAACTATCTACATTTTCCACCTGAACATCACAGATTTATGATGCAGCCACTCAGCCATGCCATAATGGCACCTCACCATTATCCTCCTCTGGGCTCAGTGAGCCAAGATGGGGTCACACACCCCTCCACTGACCCCAGGTTTTTCCCGCCTTTCAGCAGCACTGTCTCCTGGTTTCCTTTGCTTCGTGCAGAACCTGGATGCAGGAGGTGAGTGACACAAGATTTGACAAAACCACAGAGTGCGATGGAATGGCAAAGGCTGTACTCTGCCCACACATGGCTCTCCCATGGAGATCATCTCCAACAGCCTTTTCTCCTCCCTTGTGTAAGCCCCCCTCTGCCCAGAGATAGCTCAAAGCCACTGTCACAGCTAATCTGTGCTTTAATTTTGCCCCACTGTAACCAGCGCTGTCTCAGAATTAAGTTCAATTGTCATGAATAGGGATGGATGAAAGCAAGTGCCAATTTTTTTTTCAAGTCACAGCCCAGATACAGTAGCGTCACATGCCTTTGGCAGAAAAATGTTATTGCTTTCTGAAGCAGTTGTTTTTTCAGTGACATGACTTCCTGCAGGGGCGTTTTAATTATTGTTGGTGTATCACCTAACTTAGTTATGTATTGCTTTGAAGTTGTTCTTTGTTTCTGACAATAAGAGGATGGAAAACAAACATCACTCTGTTTATTCTCTTCCCCTTGCCCTGCACTGGCTTGGTGCAGCCTTTGCTTTGGATTACACAAACACAGGGGGGATGGAAAAGAAGGCCCAAAAGAAGAGGCAAGACTAAGCGCATGTACCTGGCACCTTTATGCTGGCAGGTGTTTTACACTGTCCTTATTAACAGTCCAACAGAGACATGTGCATAAACCCCCAAATGGCAGGTAGGACCTCAAGACAGAAAATTGTTAAAAACTAAGGGATGCACCCATGTGTTAAATTACTATTCCCAGCTGAAAAAAAATTAAAAACAGAAATCACAGTTCCTGACCTGAATACATCAGTGTTGTACTGGGTTATAGGAGCTGCTTCACTGTGACAGAGGCAATACTTGCTAGAATTTGCATGAAGCAATAGCTCAGCCACCCACAAGACAGAGGCAAGGAAAGCTTCCTCCTTGTACTGCCAAGGTAGGGTGGAAGGGCTCGATGCTAGCCAGATGGCAGCAGAGTGTGCACAACCTGCAGCAGGCTGCTGAAGGGTGTCCCAGCCCAAGTCTCCTGTTACTTCGATATTTCTAATGGATCTAGGTACCAAGGGCTGGGTGGTGACACCTCCCTGCACTCAACTCAGAGTCTTCACTTCAAACACATTCTACCTCCTCCTCATCCAGGTAACAGTTAAGAGCCTATTTTTTTTTTTTTAATTAATCACCAGAAAGGTATTTTCTTCCTAAAAAAAAAAAAAAGCAATTCAGAAAAAAAAATGATGGCTCCTGGAAGGCAGCATGCCAGCAGCCAGATAAAACATTGCAAACCATCTGCTGCAAAACACGTGCGCAATGAAGCCGTGAACTGGGCAATTCATTTTGAGGGAAACCTCTCTCCTCATGTGGAATGAATCTGAACTATTTTAAAGTCAGACAGCAGAGATCTTGTAGGTTCAACAAAATCTCCTCCCTACCTACCAAAGACACCAAGAGAAGGTACCATGAGAACACCTAGTAGAGTCAGTTGTTATTAATGGTTTCTTCATTAACAGGGCAATTTCAGTCCCGTTCTGCCTCTCCCATCAAGGATGGAAGTTCTCATCTTTCAAAAGCAATCTGAGCAAGCCATGTGAAGATTTCACCATTTGTGGCTTGGGAAAGTAGAGATGAAAGACTTCTAAGACATTTTACTTGGGTTTGTTTTCTGCTCTGGGATGATTATGACATTACTCACTACATGTGCCATCTTCCAACCCCAGCAGAGCATGCAGGGGAGACCCAGTGGACTATAACACTAATTTCTTATTTTTGGCTTTTGGTTTCCATGTGGTTTTTGCCACCACAGCCAAGGTCCCAACCTGAGAGCTTTTAAGTTGGATACTTAAAGCAGTATTTACATTGGGAACTTCAAGGAAGGGTCACAATCCTGCTTCAGAGTTACAAGCAACCGTAAAGCTTTCTGTTTCTGTAAACTGGTTTAAAAGGCATTTTCTTTTTCTGCCTTGAATGTTGTGTCATGCTGAGGAAATACCTTAATATGGAGGATGCACCCGCACCATCTCTTGTGAGAGCTCCGTGACTGCATGCACTGCTCGTGGGAAACAAAAGTCCAGATAGACAGGAAAAAAACCCCTCCAGCCAGCTCTCCACTCTCACTGCCCAGCCCTGCACACCTGGTGTTTAACATGTACAAATGCAGTCTCTTTCCTTTTCCCACAATCTGAAATGCAGAGCTTAGCAGCAAAGCTGAGCAGGATACGAACCTGGCACATCCTCCACTCGCAGGCTCTTCCGCCGCCTCATTTGCTAAGGCTTTTTTCAGGTTCAAAGCCTTTCCACCATCCCCCAGTGAATAAATCTCATTAAAGAGGAGGACAGGAGTCAACTGCTGGTGCTGAAACCTCTCGGCTCATATGCCACAGTCACACTGCCTGCCCACGCTCATGGCTACGACATGAAAACCTGTACTGAAATGCTATTGCTTCAGACCCACAACAATCTTTGAACCCAGACAGATGTCCAGAGATGAAAGGGGCAATTAAGCTGCTGAGTTCCTTTCCTGCCATGACAGAAGTGTACACACAAGGCAACTACTTCCTATGGCCAGCCCCACCCTCCAAAATTCTGAGAAAAAAGGGAAAAAAAGCTCAGCTAATGAGAATTGCAGCACTGTTCATGCCACAGTAGCTAAGGTTGTACTCATTATAAATCCCCTTTTCAAGGTTTCTGTCACTCAGCAATAAAAATTGTTCTGGGTTGAACATCCAAGCTTTCTGCCCAAGGACAATATTTTTGACAGAATTTGGAAACAATTGGTTTGGCAAAGGGTATCTGAACTTTCAAGGAGTGCAAAAAAGAATAGTGGTTAGTGGTGTCAGATGCTATTATTTTATGCTCTTATAACTTAAAAACAACTAATTTAGGTTCTGTGGTTGTTATTACTCCATCATTTCCTCTGAAATGTTTGGCCTGTTCCTAATAACAAACTCCTGCAAATTGCTAGCACTGCTCTAAATAGAAAAATAATAGCATTCCCAGGCCAAATCTTCCACTGCTATAATTTAACTTAGTGTCATTGCTGCCCATTTACCTCAGACAAGGTGTTGGCCCCAGGTGTTCAGCAAAACTAATTTTTGGTGTGTGCATGTGTCTGGTTGGCTCCATTAGTCTTTAGCTGGGCAGTTCTCAGGAATTAAAAAGCAGATGGTTAGGTAATGTCTTCAGGATCTGACAGAAGTGATCCTGCTCTCAAAGCCCATTGCTAAACATCGCTTGAATTCATGCTCTGAAATCAGCACCTCCACCTAGAATGTGTAAACCTTCTCGGGGAGCACCATCACACCAGGAAGTTACACCAGCTACATCCAAACCCAAATTTAAGTCAGGCTCCCTCAGTGAAATGAATCACATATACATTTAGCCTCTCCTGTTTTGCCTTTAAAGAAGTTGGCATTTAATTCCTCCTGTGTACGTTTCATGCAGGACCGTATGTTTTGGAGGACTCTGCTTCCCAAGGTGCAGCAACTGAAGGGTGCTAATGGTCAGAAGTTGGTTCTCCAGTGCCTTACAGAAGTCTGGTATTTGTTTTCGAACTCAAGAGCTTTTTTCAAGGGGGATTCTTGAATGCTATGGGTGGGATCCGGATATTTTCAGAGAGGCCAATCACAATAATAGCCTGTTCACTCCTTATCATTGCACCCACATAAATGATATTTTTTCATTGAAAACTAGCGCTTGGATAAGCAAGTACTTTGGAAATGTCTGGGTAAGTTTTAAACAGCTGAGCAGTTCCTCTCCCATTTGTACTAACCTGCAGAACAAAACCCATGTTTTAACAAAGCATCTCTGCTTACTACAAGCCTTCTGCAGCTCCTACTAGAAGTCAGTCACCTCCATATTTCCTCTTCTTTGTTGTGCTGCACACAGTGTATGTGCACACAGGTTAGCTAACCAGTTTTCTTTGGAGCCTTCTCATCAACAACACTAAAAATCAAGTTGATGGAGCAGCCACCCACCTCTGACGCATGTCTGAAGACCCCTTGCAGAGCTTCCCAATTTTCAAACACTTCTACCTGCACCAAATGGCCTCACTGTCTGAACTCAAACCTCACCTGCATTTGCATTCAGCAATTTAGTAACTGCATCTGTCCAAAAGTGGGGTGAAGATTGTGGATATTAGCCAAAGGTGTAAGCATGTGGTGGGTTTGCCCTTGGCTGGAGGCCAAACCACACACCCACTCACACAGTTCCCCCCCACTCGAGGACAGGAGAGAGAATTAAAAAGGTAAAGGGAAAAAGGACTCATGGGTTGAAATAAGAACAATTTAATAACTACAATAATATTCAAAATAATAGTATATACAAATATACAAATGAGTGATACGCAGTGATACTGCCCCCCCACCCAACGACCAAGGCTCAGCCTGTTCCCGGCTAACAATCCTGGAGGAAGGAGAGTCCTGAAACCGCACTCACGGAACAGAGATAACAGTCCAAGCATTCCAGCCTCAGAGCTGACCGGGGTGGGAGGTGGGGGAAGGCCTTGGGAGAGTGACCACCTGGAGCAAAACAGGTCCAGAACCAAAAGGGCCGATCTTCTGGAGGGTCCTCACCTATATACTGGGCATGACGTGTATGTTATGGAATAGATTATTGGCCACTTTGTGTCTCAACCCTGAAGCTAAGATCAAATCCTGGGCTAGTAACAGGGGCTGTGCTCCCTCCCAGCTTCTCTGGTCTGCAGACAGCCAGAGAAGCTGAAAGACCTTGGCAGCCACATAAACATCACTTTTTATCAGCTTTCTTCTGAGCACAAATCCAAAACACAGCCTCTTGCTAGCTATTATGAAGAAAGTTAACTCTGTCTCAGCTTAACCCAGGACAAAGCAGTTCAAAAAAATATTTGTGTTGTGAAAGTTTCTCATTCATATGTCCTACCAGTGTATTTGGATTGGAACCTGAAGGTCTTTTGTGCATAGATAGCATTCAAAGAAAACTAATACTTGTATGTCTTCCTAGTGGGGGTAATTTGTTAGTTTATCTGAGAAATTTTACTGAGCTCTGAACTCTTAAAATTCAGCAACTCCTTCTGTATATCCTTCCCACTTCAAGTTTTATGTCCACATTTAAAATAAGCATTACTCAGAGAAATGGATTCAAAGAAGAGCAACAGTAAAGATTAACCAAGTACCAGCTACAGGTCACTTGGATCCTTATCTAAAATTCACCCTATTTATGAGCTTTAATCATGGCCTAAAAATCCCTGCCCTGCCAGATCCCCTTTGACAATACATAGCTAATATTTAGCAGGCAGAGCTCCAGCAACAGGATGCTGAAGTCAGCATATCTACATGTTTCCAATGTGAAAAACAGCCACCAGAGACAGGTTGACTCTTTCCTCATGTCAATATGAGAATTATCAGGCAATCCCACACCTATTAATGTGGCCATAACAGCCTCCTAGGCTTAAAATGCTATGAGTTTACAAATCAGTGTTCCCCTTAAAGGCTGGTTATCTAGATACAAAGGAGACAAAAAAGGAGGCTTTGACCAATTACAACAATTAAATGGCATTAATTTTTTTTCCTTATCTTTGAAGCAGAAGGGCAAGGCCCTGGAGCAGGACAGAGATGACTCCTCTGCATCCCAGGCAGTCAGTGCTTCTGTCTACAGCAGGAGGAAAGCAGCAGGAGTAGGCACTGCTCAGAGGCAAGACAACACCCATCCACACCTACAAGGAGCAACAAGGCAACCCAGGGTGCAACCGGGACCAGTGCTGGTCACCAGGGACAAACCTATTCATCTGACAAGAGTAGTAAATTGCACAGTGTCAGATGTCAAGAGAACTTCCCGAACACTGGAAAGTCCAGGGACTGTTTATGTTGGGGTGGGGGGAAAGCTATCCATTCCCCCTTGCAATGGGTTAAGCAGCTCTTACCCCTAAGATAAGCTACTTGTGCTAAAATGTCAACAACTGGCCTAAATTATTTAAGATACAGAGCAAAAGTGGCCTCTACTATTTGAGTTTCAGTGGATAGCTTAGGGAGGCAAAAAAAAAAGAAGAAAAGGGATCCCTTCTCACAAAAAAGCACTGTACTATCCTGTCAGTCTATCAGATTTTTTTTGCCCAAATTACTCCATCTTCCTGAACTACATTAAAAAAATATCCCCTTATTTTTGAAAGTGACAATCTGAAGGTAGCATGGAAAGAAATTCCTTCCTGAGTACAGGTTAAAATATCCATGATAAAAATAGCAGCTTTCTGCTTTGACACAGCAGCTAGAGCTTGCTCCTGTCAAGGTGGTTTTTAAACAGTATTTCAGGTCACAGCTACAGAAAGCCCCTCTCAGCTACTATTTCAGAACTCTGCTTGTCTTTCTCCTACTCCCTGTAGCAACAACAGCAGGCTCCCAGAAATACCCAGGAAAAGAAAAGAGCTCAATCAGTCCATTACTTTCAGAATAATATTTGTAGATTCCTTATTTTCCCCTGCAATACCATCACATTTAATCATGAAAGTCAGGTTAAGGTTTTACTTGGCATCTGTATCTCCTGTGGTGGAGGGAATAGAAATTTTGGGCTTCCAACAGCTGTGGAGAAGGGCCTCAAATATTACATCATTTATCAGTAGTGTTTCCAGAAAAAAGGAAACATTCCATGAAAAGACAATTTACTTGTCTTAATAATGTAAGCAGAAATTAAAGTGGAGAAATCCCTTCTGGCAAGATTTTTGACAGTTACCTTAGTCTTCATCATTGCTGACTGCACATATCTACTTTGAAAACGAACACAGTTTCCACTTCAACAAGGGGGGGAAAAAAAAAGAACACAGGAAAGCAGTGCAAGAGGGACCCTGTGATGTAAAACCACATCGACTACAATATTTTCTAGGAAGTGTACCTGCTCTGAAGTCCAGATAGAAAAGGCACCTTGGAGAGTATTAGGGAAATGTTTATAGCACATTCAGGAAGAGCACACATCAGGGTTTTGGCTCAACATACCCACACTAAACTTTTACATAAATGTGCATTTAGGTGAAAAGAAGAGATTGATCCAAAACTGTACAGCATATATATACATTAATGACTTTTTCCTAGTCAAAATAATTGGAAATAGTTCAGGAAAAGAGCTATGAGGAAGTGGTAAGCTATCACTGAGAAGGGGCATCTCAGTTCCCACATTATCATTACTGCTGCCATTAACAGCAGGACCCAGTTTTCTCAGCTGCAGTTGGACCTCTTCTGTGCTGGGTGCTGTATGAAAACAGAAAACCAGAGAGTCTGAATCTCCAACACTCCTGTATGTGCAACTAAAAGGCATCTATGGATGGGAGGTCCCTTTTTGCACTGGGAGAACCAAGGGCCAGGGAGGCCAACAGCGGAGAGCTGAGCATTTGGATGCCTTTCCTTGCACCCTTCTACAGAACATGGCCTCTGGCAATTGAGGAAAAATTGCACAGTACGCCCATGGCAGAAGTGGGAATCGAGCCCAGACCTCCTTCTCCTCACCACTCTACAGCAACCACCTCCTTTCCAAAGGAGGAGAACATACATGATGCTGAACATGAAAAATAGTGTCATGATCTCCAACAAGCATATGGCCAAATTCTCCTTAGAGTTGCATCAATCCAGTCCCATTACAACCTGGGAAAGCTGTGCATTTTCAGCCCAAATAACCAAACCAGGAAATACTCTGAGGGGTTTCCACAACCACCGAGGTGCTCTCAGGCTCTTCAGAAGCTAAATAAATATGGGCGAAAGTCATATGACTGCTGGGTGGACACTCTTGCTGCCACCAGCCAGTGTTGTCAAGAAGCAGTATGATACCAAGGGCACATGCCATTTTCATGGAGAGAGTTCTCTGACTAAACTTCTGTGCAGAAACTGGTGCATAGCCAAACCCAATTCTCTTGCCTAATGAGGCCTGAGTTAATTATTGCAGATAAAATGCTCAAGAGGGGTTGGGATAAAACAGACTCTAGGTCAAGTGTAACTACACTCAGCACAAGTTACTTGGTCATTCTTGTAGAATTGACGAAGTGGGTCCCAGTTCCCACTAACCTTTACTTTACTGTCCTTCCACCTGAGTCTAACTCTTTTAGTAGAGTGTTGACCTTAGGGCCTGATCTCTCAGCTGATTTCACACTGCAAAACCAGCTCAGTTTTGACAATTTCTACTAAATCCATGGTAGCTATATGGTTTTAAATTAATAAATACATAGTCATTTCCAACATTGTTTAGAATGAGAGGGTTCCACACACAATTTCCACCCATGTAAGCTAACTTTTCTACAAACACAGTTCAAGAGGAAAGAAAAATACCTGCAAGTCGTACTCAAACTGAAATACCCCACTGTTATTGCAAAAAGGTGGCCAGGGTGGAAAACCTGTCACACAACACAGCCCAGTTAGACAAAACTATGTTGTTTGCACAACCTTTTAAATTATTATTTAATTTTTTTTTAAATCAAGGTCATTTTTGCAGACCTGTGTGGGAACTCAGTCATTTGGGGTAAGCTGATGTAAACTTACCTACTGAAGCTGTAATAAGGTATTAATTTTTGCCAGAAAGATAAATTCAAAAATCCTTGCTTAGCCACTGACAGATGAGATTGGCTTACAGGTTGCAATTTTAAATAAGAAAGATTTATGTTTTGTTGGTCTCTACAGTGCATGCTTTCAAACCTTTCTGTGCAACCACGAGGAACAGAAACCCAAAAATAGAAGCATCATTGGACAGACCCACTTATCAGGATACTCTACTGATTATTTCAGACACAGAGCTTGGCTTCCTGCTCAAAGCACTGCCAAGCTCTGAAACAACTTTGACAGCTCTTCTGAGGTGGTGGGGAGGGTAGGGTTTTTCTGACCCCAGCCCAGCTGTGCTACCTCAAAGCCACACAGGTCCAAATGGGAAAAGCAAACTGCCCAGGGGAGAGTGAAGACAGGGAGCAGAGGAACAAGGGCACAGGGACCTCACCCAGCACACACAGCTTCCAGGCAAGCTGGGAAGCTTTACTGGATTTTTTTAAATCTCTCCTCAGGGGGGATTAGATACTTTATATTAGACACTTCAATGAAGATAGCTGATGTAAGACAAAATTGTGTTCTCCAGGTTTATCTTGAAGACCAGATATTCAGCCCAGAACACACCAGACACGCCATGGCCTGAGGAACTGCTTGCAGGAGGTGGCCACTTCCATGGGACCTGTCTGGGAATCCAGGTCCCTGCCCCAACCACAGGGCTAAAGTGATAGAGGCTTTTGCCCCAGCCTAGCTGGCTCTCCCCATTTAAGTACCATCACTCAGCTCCCCAGGGAGACCCTGAAGCCCCAGTGCAGTCAGGACCAAGAGCATCACTTTGCTCCTCTTGTAAGGATGACTGGAGTGGAAACCCCACAGCCTCCTCCCAGGGGCTTTAGCACAGGAAGGGGCGACTGGCCCCAAGTAGTTTAACAGATGTACAATCCCCTGCACAGAAGCCCTTTATGCAAAATCAATGAACCACTGGCTGTTTTAAATCTCAGCCAAAATATAGGAGTTTTGATTGTGGTTTGAAAAAGAAAACCAAAAGAAACACATTGGAAGGGGAGCAGAGCTCACCTAACCAGATCCCTGTGAGTGCTGGGGATTAACACACTGTTTGCAATTCCTCCTGAATACTAACAGCTTTGTTATGCTGCTCACAACAAGCCCAAGAAACTTTGTAGTTTCACTGCATGACTTTAAACCTTAGGCGCTCCTTGTGCTCCAGACAAAAAATAAAAGGCCAGTGTGAATCGACCTATCTGACTTGGCTTCAGAGTGATGCTATACCACAGGGAATAACACAAGGAAACTGATAGTTTTACATTGGCCCTGTCCCACAGGGTGCTCAGCATCATCTCCAGGCAGCCATAGGGCTTTATGCCACCTGAAGAACTTCTTCCAGTTCTTTTTACCCCACTCCCTTCCCCCCCCCTATTTATGATTTCTAGCAAATCACAGTCTTCTGTCTCCTCCCTTTTCCAAAGGGCTGGGATCCAGCTGGAAGCTGGTCTGCTGGGAAAGAAAATGAGGAAAGGAATAACCTGGCAGCACAATCCCTTGGCAGCTCGCGCTGGAGACAACACCCCCCTCTAACCCGTAGCATCACAGAATTCAATCAAAAATCTCAACGTGATCACTCCCCTGGTTCCTGCCAACACATCTTGCAATAGCACAGTGGTGCCCTACCAGGCAATGCTCGAGCAGCAAAGTCCTTCAGAGGACTTTAATGGGCATCAGTTGACAAAGGGCTGGCTTGTTTTGACCCACTGCCACGTAAAGCCATCTCCAGTAGCTAGGCTATCTACAACACAAACCACCACAAACTAAAAAGAACTAACTGTTCCCAGAAGAGCTGAGATTTTACTTCAGCTATTTACATTGCTCTTTGCCATAGATAAGGAATTACTATAAGAATGCAAGTGACTGTGTTAAAAAAAAAAAAACCAAAAACAACCACCAGGTGGTTTAGAAACTCAAGAGGTTTCTCTGGAAGGAGCTGGGAAAAAGGTAGTTTTGGTGTCTTAAAAGCAGAGACTAGGACTTTGAGTCTGGCTTGCCTACCATTGCCTGCAGGACTCTGGGCAACTCCCTTTGCTCTGGATCACTGCAGCTCTCAGTTCAGCAAGAACTGAGGTGACTGGAAATTAAAGAATAGTAATATAAGAAATACTTTTGTCATCACAAAATCTCAATCCATTGAAACAAGGGCATTTTGTGGAAGGACTTTCAAACTGATATCCTTCTTCTGATACCCAGGACAGGTTCTGGGAAAATCCACCTTAGACAGCCCCGCTGGACTGAGGGAACTGCTGTGTTTGTCATCTGCCTACAAGGGGAGCTGAGAGGACACAGTGTCTCCTCAATCTCACACATCCAGGGCATCCTCACCCACACATGCTGGCCTGCAGGCAGCAGTCCCAGCCCTATCAACTTCTCTTCTGTGACACTCCCAGGGATCCCAGCAAAACCTCAGATTTGGGGCAACCCCAGAGTTTTGCAGAATTGGAGGTAGCAAAGTGGTCACTACCACGAAGGGTTTTCTGGACAGCTTAAGGATCTGTTCCTTCAAAAAAAAGCCGCAAATCTAAGCAGTCCCTTCTCTCCAAACAGCTGGCATGGCTTCATTTCTTTTTTAAAGGTGCAGAAAATTTCTTGCCTACTACATTTTGAAAATACTCTTTTTTTTAATCTTGAATCAGAAAAAAAACTTTAAAAAATTCAAACAGGGCAACATTTCAAATGGAACAGATACTCCAAACTCAAGCAGCTGCAGCCAGGCCTGGAAGGATCCCTGGAGCTGCGCCCTTCCCAAGTCTCCTGGACAAGGTCCATGACTAGCGCAGGAGCCATCTGTTCCACGCAAAGGTGTGAAGCACATACTACTCTCCTCTACTCACTCCCCACCGCAAGGAAGTAATTTATCTCCCAAGTGTTTGTCTGATCTTTGGGAGGTGCTAATTTTAATATTACATTCCTCCTCCTATTTGCAGACCTTTACTCCTCTGTTTTCATGGTGGAGATCACATCAGCTCCACCAATCCCTTGTAGAACATAGAGATCATGTGTTTCCCGTCCGTTTTGTGACGAGACATCTGGACACTGCCTGGCAAAATGAGATCTTGCTTTTTGTTTGAGCACCTGCAAGCATCTATTTCAGGAATTGTGTGACATCTCAAACATAGACGATTTTAATTTAGTGGAGCTGCCTAACAGCCTTGACAAACTGTTCCTACCCCAAAGTTGGGTCCTGATTTTAGGAAGCTTTTGACATCACACAGGGCTAAACCACCCAGTCTGGAATCAAAAGGCTCCCTTTGGACTTGAAAGAAGGCTGTGATTTCAAGCCCAGCCTCTCCCATCCAAGTGCTTTGAAGTGAATGGGTGCAGAACAAATACTCCTGTTTTTACCGCTTTTGCAAAGAAAACTCTACTTTTCAGGGGTTTATGCATTGAGCAGGGTGGACCATATTTCTCTGACTCCACCCTCTATTTTTATTTTTCTTTTTTTCAATTACATTGGCATTTATTTGGAAGATGTTTAATTGCAAAAGGGTTCAAGAGACCCTCCCCACTAAAAGCCCTGTTTGCAAGTGTCAAGCCCAACTTGGAGTTCAACCCTCTGTTGGGGGAGCAGTAAAGCTGGCAGGCTTAAGTACTACAGGAATGCTAACATGGCAGATCTGAGAGAGTTAATTTGGTCAGAATGCACTCTAGTAATGTTTATGTTTTAGATAAAGTGCCTACAATGTTGCAGCTTGCCCTTCTGACCCCATTTCCTCATTGGTGTGCAGCTCAGAGAAAGTGATACTTAATTCCAAATCTTTGCTTTTATTAGCTCCCAGAGAGGGATAGGATTTCATCCCAGCCTTATCTCTGGTATAAACATCCCGTTACCATTCACATAAGGGGGATATCTTTGGCAAAATGATTAAATACATTCCACCAGACACAAACAGCATCCCCCAATTGGTTTTGTGCAGTACACAGTGATTTTGCGCCTGTGTGCGTTGTCAAACAGCAGGAGCCTAATCATTGCAAAAGCGGGGGAAATTCTACCTGATAGTGTGAAAATACATGGGGGCTCTTCCACAAAACAATGCTGTATATACACTTAAGAGAACATACCTGAATGCCATATCTAGTCCTAGCCTTGCTCCCACAGTCTAGCAGTAGAGGTCTGATTTTTCATTCTTCTCACTTTTTGCCAACTGTTGCAAACCACCTCTGATTACTTAAGTCACAAGCAAGCATGACATAAGGGGTGGTGCTCCTCCAGCTCCACACTGATTTCAGGATCAAAAAAGCTTGGATGGAGTAGCATCACAATATTCACTACATATCTCTCAGATAATTTGAGCAAGCAATGTTATGAAGCCCTACATGCTCAAGAAGGCAGACTCCCAGAGGACACCTTTCTCATGCCCCATGGGTTACTACCACATACCATTGCTCTATAGCAGCTGCTTTTCAGCTACAGAGTCCACAAAAGGAACTGAGAAAGCAGGTCTATCTAGGCCGTCCAGAAATATATGTCAGTGGTACTTAACAAGCATCTCTACCTCTATCCTGCACATCTCAAAGGATTCACAAATCAAGAAAACCCTTACCACCACCACCCCCCACCAAAAACACTTTCTCTGTATGTACCTGCACATCACCAGTACATAGTGTGAAAAAGAGAAAGAAAGTACCTGATAGCGTATTACACAGCATATGGTAGAGCTGGATATACATGGGAATGCAAGGTTGGAGCTTATTGGTGTTAAAGAAGTTTTATATCCCATGTTCAGTGGTAACTGATGGCTCACAGAGACACACAGGGCAAGAGAATGAAGTCTGCGTGGGAGAAGCACACATCCAGAGGCTCCGTCTGCTATGACTATACCAACTGCTGAAACACCAACTTATTGGGCCATCTTGATGTCTTCTTGCCTAGCTCTACCTTTGGCACTGAGCCAGGACACCCACCCTTCAGTCTCTTTATACAAGTGATCTGGGCCAAGACTGTAAAAATCCCATGTCTAAAATTAAACTCTTGAATTCAGTCATTCAAGACATTTTCAGTGTCACAAAAGGCAGGTAAGAAACCAGTTCACCATGACTTTCCACTAGAGCTGGGTGCCAAATTATACACCCTTTTGATCTAGAAAATGGCTTACTCAAGCAAGCCCCTGGATTTCCAAACATTCGCAGGTGGCAGCAGTACTCCTCAATTTGGAGACACAGTTCAGCTCTACAGTTCCCAACACACATCTGCAAATACTTCCATTTGGCAGATACTGCTTGGAGCTGGGGCTCAACCCAGTTCCCCATCAGAATACATCCAAATTCTGAAAACAAACTTAAACCTGGATCTATATGACTTTCACAGGCTGGACTTGTCAGACTGAGTTCTGTATTAACACATACATGAAATTCAGGTCAAAAAAGCAAAAAGGGCTTCCACAGTTCAAAAGCTGGAGTATCACAGGCTGGAAAAATCACAATTGTTTTATGTGGAAGTTAAAAGCAGACACAGGTGTCTCCTTTTATTTTTATTTATATATAAATATTTATCTTTTGGGAATTATTTTGAATGAGTTAGTGATGATACAAAGAAAAACCCCCAACAAGAAAACATTTTCTTCCATGGTCTGCAATGAGCTTCTAATTCCTTTTAGTTTTGGAGGTTTGACTAAAATCAGTAATTTGGAAATTCAATTAAAACCCAAAAGGGTAAATTTAAAACACAAACTGAATTTTACATGGAAAGTTAGTTCCAGCTTCTTTCTTTCCTGTCTGACCAAAGACTGAAAGATGCAAACTAAAACTGAACATTTTTCAGAATTTCTTTTCACCCCTTTGTTGGAGGTCTTTATCCATTAAGCAGCTTTCCAATTTCATCTTTTGATTTTAACAGCATTTGTATCTAATTAATGATACGCCCTCCAGGGGATGAGGAGAGAGAACAGCCCCTCCATTCTCCAGCCCCTTCAGCCATTCCTTCTCCTCGCTGACTGCCACATGCACCAGTAGATGATTGCAGTCAGGGAAAGGTCCATCTTTCCGCAAACATCAAAACATCACCCCCCAACATCTAGGAGCACTATTGGTCTATGATAACACCAGCTGACAGCAGTGCCCACCCCACAGCTCCCAGTATAGCCCATGTTTTTCTGTACAGCCTGGAAAGGGTCACGCTCAAGTGACCAAACAAGATGTAGATGGCTTCTGCTTGAGCAACCTATTCTACAGGGAGCTTCTACATAGCCCCAGATCACAGTGCAAAACAGCACCCTTTGGGATCATCCTCAAGAGATCCAGCCTCTGCAGGAGGAGGAGAGGCAGCAACATGAGTTCAGAAAGGTAGAAACACCCTCAGAGGGGTGCAGAGAGAATGCGCTTATCTCCCCAACAGCCACTCCTCCCATCCCCAAATGGGGTTAAAGCTCTTCCAGCAAACATTTCTCTAGTTGGCGGGGGGCCAGAACATTTTGCCTTCCAGTCATGTGAACTTTTCAAATTGTGATTCTTACAAGCTGAGTTTACATGAAAATGTTTCCTGAAACAAACTGTTTTTATTCCCCCTCCATCCCTCTCTCTGGCCTACCATTTCTGGTAGAGCAAAACCAAGTCCATTTATTGATCAGACAGCAATAAACAAAGGCTCAGAAAGTCCGAGGCATCCTTTACAAGCTACAGTGACATGGTCTCCTATCAGATTTGCTCAGTTTAACTACTCTTTCCTCAAACATTACAACCCTTAATGTGTATTTAAACAGATCTTGGCCTCTTGGGTACATTTTCTAACAACCTTTGTTTTAACCCAGTGTGTTCGCTAGTGCAAACGAAATACTGCGAGCCATGCGTGAGTTGTGAGTTCTGCTGAAGTGGGAACTTGATCACTGATTCCAATAAGAACCAGATCAGATCCTGTATCTTCCAAAAAAATCAGCTTGTCTGCTGTTTTTGCTATAGGTGGATATAAGTAACACAACATTATGCCCTGGGATGTTGCTTACAACATGCATCATTAATGTGGGCAGAAGAAAACTACAGGTGCAACTATTTAGTTCACTCAGGAGCAGGACACACCATTAAGTAGAGAGTTTCTCAAGGAAGGTGAATGGGCAGTGGAAGGGAAGATCTGCTGCTAGATACAGCACCTCATGGGGACTGACTTGACTTACATAGTGAAGAATCAAAATCAGATCAGAACACCAAGTGAGGCATCCTGCCTGCAGCACAAAAAGCATCTCTACTCCATGGAAGCAGGGGCAAAAAGAGCCAAGAGAATGTGAGGTTGGAGAGTAAAGTAAAACAAATCTGGTTATGTCACAGGCAGATGGTGGATCCTCATCTGGAATAACATGTGAACATCTGCTCATTTTTTCCTGAAGATGAAGTAGATTGGAAGGAATTAAAGACACTGAGGGGTAAAAAGAATGTGAAAACTAGAACAACACACTCAAGATAATGTAAAAAGAATTGTCCTTTTTTAAAAAAAAGTCACCTCTGCTAAAACCAGCATTTTCCTAAAGCCATTTGTTTCTTACCTTTATTTTTATTTTACTTTTTGAGAAAATAATCCTTTTCTAAGACTGAGAAACTTTTGCTGAACTTTGCAATCAGACCTGAAGCCTGACATTCTCAATCCACGCTGGGTCTCAAAAGCAAGCAAGCAAGCAGTGCATTTTCTAGGCATATATTTTCATCAATTTAACTGGGATTTAAATATGCATTTAATATTGTGGTTTTCCAGGACTTGGGCAACTAAATCTCTTCAGTCCCACCACAAAAGCTGAGCAAAGTGTCCCAGTCTGACCACATGCCTCAAGAAGCACTCAGCCAGCTGACAGGAAGCACCAGGCCCTGGGATTTAGGGAGATGGCAAGTACCCTCAGGCTGGGTTTAGACAGTCCCGAGAGCCAGTGAAATGCAGGCTTTGCATCTCTCTCAATAAATCCTTTACTAAACTGATAAGCATACTCCAGAGTGCAAACATGGAACCTCATGGGACAGGAGCATGCCACGATGCCTAGCACCTGAGTGTAGCCAATAGGATTTGGGGACCTTCTGCTGACTGCTCTGGCCAGCTGCTGAAAGGTTTGACTTATTCAAATGATAAAAGGATTACCAGAGGTCACCCCCACCTTAGCAAGAAGCCTAAGCCCAGCTTTCTTCACACCACACTGCCTTCCTTTAACAGTATGCTGATTACAATCAAGAATGCACAAAGGTTTCTGCAGACAGAGCTTACATTTTTTTTTAAATAAAAAAACCTTTTTCCAATTTAATATTTGGTCTCCAGTCTACCTCTTCCCTCTATTTTCTCAATAAGCATGTTTTGGTGTTCTACCCAAGGAACTGTCAGCCTGGGCTGGAAATGCTGAGGGTTGACATTTCTAGATTAAATGTCAACCAGATGTTTGTGCACTTTCCTTAGAAGCCTTTCAAGAAGCTTCCCAATTTAGCATTGTGTTTTGCTATTAGGGGAAACCCAGGTTCATACCTTCCTAGTTTGAGCTGAAAGAGATTGAAAGCCTCAAGGGGGAAAAGAAATGACAGGTACCCAAGCAACAGGAAATACGATTCCAAATTGAAACACACAACAGCCAGTGTCCATCTCTTTTTTTCCCCCCCCTTCAATGTATTTGAAGTCTGACTGAAACAAGTTAGCTTCAACTCCAGGAACTATTTTTATGTAATACTAACATTTTCCCTCAACCACCAAAGCAAGGGAAACACAGAATGGGACGCTGCCCTTCCCTTAATCCTCTCAGCTGTGGTGCCAGAGGTGGCACTGCTTCTGACAATGGAGAGCAGGATACAGGGGAAAAACTGAAAAGAGATTTTTTTCATTAAAAGAGGAGGAAGAGTTTTATTGCAGTTGTAACTGTCTCCAGTGCCCCTGTCTGGGATGCAGGAGGACACCCTGGGTTTCTTCTGCTCTCTCATCTCTGTGCAACCTTGCAAAAACCTCTCACTCTGTAAAATGGGATTTATACTAAGATTTTTTTGTGTGTGCATTTGTTGTGCCTGGTACCGTCTTCACAGCAAGGTACTTGCTCTTGCTATGCTTCTTGCAGGTACTGCAACGGGGCCCCAGGCAGAGATGGGGACATCTAGGTGCCAACATAGTCAATAAATAAGGACATAAATAATGCAGTTACTACATGTGGCAGAAAAATGGCTCTCATCCCAGAAATTCAGAGTGAACTTTCCTGGTTTTGTTGCTTTAGTTTGATTCTAGTTTCTTGGTCAAAGTAACGATTTTTTGAACTGAATTTTCAGTATTATGAAAGAAATCAACAGGGAGACCTAGACAATGACCCTACAAACAGGCCATTGTGAACATCTCCAAGAGGCGAGAAAAGAATCAGCAAACAGCTGCTCATGGAGCAGACAGGATCAACACCCCCTCCCAAGCCAGATCCTTCACTTACAGCTGCATCCAAACTCCAGAATCCAAGTTTTTTGGATCAAGCCTATCTATAGTAAAAAAAAAAAGGCAGTAACATACACACATACCCTGCAAGAGGCAAGTTTGTCATAAAGGCCAAATTTTTATGCTCTGCATGTGGAAAGCTCTAAAAGAAGTTGTCAGAAATAAGACCCCCAAAAAATCCCCCCACTGGGGCAAGCATTCTGCAAGAAGTAAGCACCTCCACAGCCTCCAAATCCACCTTCCATGCATGCAGTGGGAGCAGTGTTGAGCAGCCAAGAGCTGGTTTCCACCCATGAAAATGCAGGCAAGGCTTCCCTGCCAAATTTTATTACTGAGAACAAGGAACAATTCCACTAGACTCAGTAAATGGCTTCCAGACTGTGACATGGTGTGACCATGATGAGAGCCTGACCTCGCACACACATGCAGCAGGAGACTGGGAAATATATTGGGTGAAATCCTGGTTCTTCTGAAGTTGGTGGCAAATTCCCCTTGACTTCAGGCAGGTCTGGGATTTCACACACTACATTTTCGGATGTCAAAGCAGCAACCCAGTCCTGGATCCTGTTCCAGCCTCCCAGGTCTGTTTGGAGCCACTTGTCAGGGACCAGCAACCCCTCCGGAGCTGCAACATGTTCCCTGGCAGGCTTGCAACATGCTGAGGAACCCACGAAAGGTGAGCAGGATGACGGACTCTCCATAAACGTGTCACACAAAATGAAGCAGAGAGAAATCTGATAATTTAGAGCAATTCCTGTGTTATTAGGGACTGGATTACTCTGCTTGGTAGGGGGTGCCTGGGCACTGCTGAAGGCTTTTGAAAACAAATATACTTGATCACTGCAAGGGCTTGGTGACTCATTGTCCTATGAAAAGTCTCTTTTGACAACACAATAGCATCTGAAAAGATTAGATAGAAGAGATGCTCAGAACAAAGAGATATTGGAGGGACTAACAAGAGGAAATGAAGGCAATTAATCTATCCACACTGTTACAGAACAATCCCATGGTACTGTCTTTGCATGAATCCAAAGATTGGGAAAGTGCTAGTCAGTTCATAAACCTCTGAAAAAAAACACAAGCTCAATCCATCTCCTGATGAAGTGAATGGGAGCATTTTTGGTGCAGCAATCAGAGTATATAGTTTTATGTGTTGTTTTGCCATTATTTTAAAACTAAAAATACTTTCTATGAAGTAAGATTCTGTAAGTCATAGCCATATTCACTACTGATGACATGTTGGAAAACATCTACTCAGGACCAGTTTTAGCAGCTTTTCTCAGAGAGCAACTGTCACCTAACGGCTCCACTGGAGAGAGGCATGGATGGAAAATACACAGAGTTTGTTTTTGTTCACAAGAAGCAGGAAAATGTAAACCTAGAGTGTAATTCCTCTGGGGTTTGCAAAGTGTAAGTTTCTTCCAGCCAAGCCAGTTCAGAAGCTGACCATGTCATATACAGAATAAATACTTATGTCATTATGAGCACGTCCAAGTATTTGAAGTGAAAGGGTTCATGTTTAGTGCAGCTCTAACATGGATAGTACTGACAGAGAATAGACATAATCCAGCATCTAAATTGCAAACCATAAATCTCATTGTTTCCATCACAGGAACAGAGAATATTGAACATATCCCCTGTAAGTCTTCCTCATTCCTAAATATGATAAATTAACACCTAAGACAAGACAACAGCAAACCTTAACTGAGCCATGACCTGATCTCTCATTGAAGAATCCAGACTCGGTTTGCTTCAAGAAAACAAATTCTTCCTAGTTACGAAAAAATCACAGCTATTTAAACACCACCAACTGCACAACCACAGACAAATCTTTGCTACTTGATGCATACTTGAACAGAGATAGGCTGCCTGTTTTTGTTTACAAATAATTAAAAGCCCCACCTGTAAAATCTGCCTTGGTGAATTTACATTGTTCAAATTATTTTCTCCAAACCTGACTTCTTTTGTAGTGTTGAGGCCTGAAGTCAAAAAAATTCTGCATGTTTATAATCAACAACTCCCAAGACCAGCCTAACATAGGCTCACCTTAGTCCAACACATACACATACAGGCAAGAACATGCAGAATCAAAGTTCATCTTGCAAGGCAGGAGATGCTGGAATGCTAATATATATGAAAACATGCTCCAGTACACTAAAATAATTTAATTGTTCAGGAACAATCTGCTGCTCCTCAAAATTAAAATTAGTTAATATTTGAGAAAAGGAAGGTTGTTGAATTGCACTGGTAACTCAGAGCCAGGAAAACCAATGGCAAGAAATACATCACAGTTTCCTCCATCCCAGTCCGAGCAAGCCAGAGGTGGATTGTTCTCAGTGCTGTGTGTTAGTCAATCTTTCTCCTTAGCTTCTTGCATCAAAACAACAAGAAAACCAACCCCAAAACCCCAACAAAAGTCTCAACACAAGTCCCAAACTCCACATATCAATCCTGTGCTAACACAATGCTAAAGGCACCCAGCTAAGCAGCAAGGACGCGGGCAAGGCAGGTGGCACGGGTGAACGGCATGGCAGGTTCCTCTACAGATTTTGTCCCAGACAGGTCAGGACAAAAGCTTTGTGCAACCGCAAATCATCCTGGGTGCAGAAATGGTGCTCATAGCCACAAAACTACAAACGCACACAACAAAATATCTATCTTTTGGAGCACCACTTTAAAATAAAACAAACAAAACTTTCCATGATGCTACTGATTTTCCTTTGTGAAACGTGCTCCCCTTCAGTCTTATGTTTTCCAGTCTCATTTACTCATTTGTCAGAAGGAAGGGAAGGAGGGAAGAGGGAGGGCAAGAGAGGAAGCACTTGAGAAAACAATGGTTGACCTGTTTTCAAAGATGGTTTGGGTTTTTTTTTTTTTAAGAGCAAATCAAAACCCTACATAAATATTCCCACAAATTACATTTTTTCAGCCTTTAAAAAGTGAAATTGAAAGGACAGCAATAATTTGCAGCAGGTGGCAGATAGACTCGCTGTTATTTGTGCCTGCTGCACAGCCACCTAAATCCCCCAGCCCTGGCTGAGCAAGTGAACACTCAGCACAATGCTGCAGACCAAACACCAGGTAACAAGGAACCTTAAGACCCCACCACCAAAAGCAGAGAAGCAGAGTGGGGGGAAGCATCCCTGTTGCCACCTTATCAATGGAGAAATAAAACACAGAGTGGAGAACAACTTGTCTAAGGTCAAAGAAAGAACTTCTGGTGGAAATAAGAGCAAACCCCAGCCCCATTAACTCTCATTACATTGTTTTCACCACAGAACACAAGCTTTTACTGGGCAGAGAAATAACTGAGAGCTCAGACCTACACCCACATAAAATCCATCTCTTTGCATTATTTGTGCACACACAACAGAAAGTACTCATCAGACAAGCAACATGAGTCAATATTCCTATATTTAAGACCCAGAACAGTGCAAGTATTTTAATATACCTGTAGCGCGCAATTGCGTTACATCCCAGGAACATGATGAGGAACGCTTTGCTTATTTGCAGGAGCCTCTCAGTTACATAATGCTACTTAAAAGCCTACAGTCAATCACCACGGGCCATGCTCCAATGCAGACTGCACATGCACCAGACCTCCCCCGAGTTCCTTGCAGCTGCTGTGCTAAAGCTCTTGGTAGAAACACCAACACAATTAGACAAAAATCCCTTCACATTATTAATTTGTCACCCCAGTACCACCTAGTCTAAGACAGAGACATTACAGGATTGCATGTACTGATGTCGTGTCTCCTCCCCTTTAATCCTTTCCAGAACCTTAGACAGGACATCAATATTGTACCTCACCCAAGAGCTCCACTGCAGCACAATACCTTGAGTATCAGCATCTACTCCACACTTCAGTTTTGGTGGCAGGACAGGTCTTCAGTCCCCTTGCAGAAACAAACAAAAGAAATAGCTGCTGTTGCAGGTGGCCTTATCAGTGGCACAGACTCCCAGGGTTCTCCCTGGTCATGGGCTAAAGAATTGCCTTAAACTATGCCACCTGTAGAAGTTAACTACGCACATGCCTTTGCTGTTGATTTCTCAACTGCTCTGAGATCACCTGCTGAATAAACACCAAATCTTCAGTTAGCTGCGTTTGTTCTGCTGGGTTAAACCCCAGCCATTTGTCCTAAAGACACAGCAATATAGCAGGTTGCTATAGGTTTTTTTTAAGCACTGTTTCACATGGAGGTGAGTGCCCAGCACCTGCAGTGTGTGTGGGTGGGTGCATGGGTGGCTCTTTGTACAGCAAGTGCAGATGTTTGTAATGAGAAGAGCAGAGGAGCCAGGGCACTGCAGGAGACTTGCCTCCCTCGCTGTGTGCTTTCCTAGGCACACATCTGGATTTGGGCTTTAGAGCATGCCTTGAACATCTCTGAGAAACTCCCTTTGAAATGCTGTTTTCACACAAATGAAAAAAGGAAAGCATTTTAAAATGGCCTCCCATTAAAGTATTAAAACATTAAAACAACAGAATTGGCTGGAAGTGCTTATTTTCAAAGAAAAAATGCCGCTGTCTTCCATATTTGACCAGAGTTGGTATTTTTAACCACTTAACAGGTGTAAACTTTAGAACTATCTGCTTTAAAACTATTGATGAGTTTTCCTTATTTTTAGAAACAAAACTCCTTTTCCTCACAAATTAGTTACAGATCAACCCAGAGGAGAGGGCAAAATATGTATATGTTAAAACATGTAGCTCCACAACAAAATTCAACAGCTCCTACTTGGCTCCTGAAATCTTGTAACATGTTATTGTCTACGCACTGACCTCTCAAAATATAAAATATCCTCAGAACCTCTAACCCTGTCTGTACAGTAGTTCACTATGTATTAGTGTTTCTGGATATACTTTGACCACCCTCTACTTGTTTGGAGCAGAAAGTAAGTAAAGTTAGATGGCTTAGGCAGATGCTAACATGCTCTGAACTAGGTTTAAAGTCTTTGGACTGTAAAACACTCTTTATTTATAGTGTAGCGCTTCTTTCACAGTTCAGGTGTAGTTCAGTCCCAGTCATATAAATAATACTCTGCCTGTTATAACAGAAAAAAAGTGTATAGACCTACTTATTACACCAATCAGACAAGCCCTTTAAGGCCAGGGTAATTTATTGACTATGCCAGAACATTTATGGGCTAATTAGCCAGTGCTACAATGATAATGGATTTTATGGACATTGAAGAAATCATGCAGATGAGTAGCCTGGCAAAACACACAATGTCGCACACTTTGAAGACCATTCATCCAGCTCTAGGAAAATAGAGCTCTCTGAGAGCTGAGGCTTTGCTGGCAGTCAAAATGGTGTGGTAAACAACTCCTGCCCCGCAGTGAGATGGGTGCAGGCAAGTTCCTGCAGCTCGACCTTAGCCACTGGTCTTGCCTGGCAAATAGAAGACAAGGAAACATCAAGTTTGTCTAGATGACAAATAGTTGCCATGAAGTGCAAAGGCACCAGCCCAGAAAAGCAAGCTCAAGGCTGCTTGGCCCAAAGACAGATCCTAATTTTCATGTATTTTGTGCATAAATTAGATCCTTCTGAGATTGAAAAACATTAGGTCAACCCTGATTTTTTGGGGATTGAAGTTAATCAAAAGAGGTAATTGTGTTCTCTCAGCAGTGATAGTTTTGTGGTAACCCTTGAAGGAAAGGTAACCCTTGAAGACAAGATCTGCTGCTGGAGGGTACACAAGTGGCTGCTGCTGGGAGCAGGAGGAGCAGGACAGCAGATCTGGCCCTGGAAAGAAAAGGGGTCCAGGAGAGATGGTTGATTTTCAGGGACAGCCTTCTCCACACTCAAGAATGGTCCACCCCAACAATCGGAAAAGCAAGCAAAGGCAGCACGTGCCTGCATGGATGAACACAGCTCCTGACAAAACTGAGCCATAAAAAGGAAAGGTACAAGAGGTGCAAGCAGAGACAGATTGACCTGGGAGGAACACAGAGGGTGACAGACACTGGAGCAGGCTGCCCAGAAGGGCTGTGTAGTCTCCATCCATGCAGTTATTCAAACCCTGACTGGGCACGGCCCTGGAAAACCAGCTCTAACCATCCCTGCTCAGAGCAGGCGGGTAGAAACTATGATGTCCAGAGGTCCTTCCAGCGTCTGCAAGCTTGCAGTGTTAGCCAACAGAAAGCACTGAGGACAGAGATGTGTGAGAACTCCCACCCTACTGGTGTGCTGAAGGTGCCTGAGTCAGCACAGCCAGGCAGGTGCCTCCATCCACTGCACACACGGAGCCCTCTCAGGACGGTCAGTGTTTATGGCTTGGTTTTTTCCCCAAGTGCAGACAGACATGGGTGGGAATGCCCTGCCTGTTGCACAATTGGCCCGAGGTCAGAGCTCTCAGCTGTGTGTGGGGAGCTCTCCCAGGACTGTTTATGTATTTTATAATAAACAGTCTTGGGATAAAACAAAACAAAACCCAAGTGAAATAATCTTGAGAGTTGGGATGAGAAGGCCAGGAATCCCACCTGTCGGCTGGGTGCCCTGGGTGCTGTGTTACAAAACCTTTTTCCTCCATCCCCTGGCACCGGGAAGCTCTGCTTGGTGCCACACTGCTGCACTGTCCCTGTCAGAGGGGTAGAAGGTGCAAGAGGAGAAAGAAATCCCCACCTTCCCTTTCCCTCCTCCGCCCCAGGGTATTTTCCTTCTCGCTCCATAGGGAACTCTCTGAATCCCCCATCTGAGCTGGACAGAGGCCCTCAACTTTCTCAGCCAAACCTTTAACCTCAAGGCCATGCAACAGGATAGGCAGAAACAACTGAACACTTGAAAGACTCTGCAGTATATATGTCAACTTTCCTGTTTTTTTTTTTGTTTTTTTTTTTTATTTCCCTGCTTTGCCTTACAGCACATTTCAGAGTGAAAGCAAACAGCTCAGAGATCCCTAATCCTCTTGCTGCTGTTACGACGTTGTTATCTCAGGGCGGAAGGTCTGGCTTTGCAGCCACACATAGCACGTCACACCTCAGTGTATTGATTTAGCAAGAGCCTCCTCTGATTTATGGGTGCAACTGATATTAGAAGTGGTTCCTGTGCAAAAAAAAAAAAAAACCATGATAAAATGTAACACAGTCAGTAGAAATTAATTTAAAGCCACTAAACCTCACCAGGAATAGTCTTGTTCTTCGAAGTTAAGCAGATGTTCCAGGGTTTTACAGGTACTTGAGCACAGGTGAGCACTGTGCTGCCCAGATTTTCAGGTGATGTTTTTAAAGGTGTTTGACCAGTTACAATTGTAAATTGAAGGTAAATACAATTTTCAAGAGCTTCTCAAATGCTTTCATTGCTCTCAGTAGTTGTAAGCACCCAGATCGTTGAAGAGCTTTGACTGTTTCCTCCGACTGAATCAGGAGATTTAAATCCTAGAATGAACTGGCATCAAAAGTTCAAAGACTCAGCCCCTTGAAGGAGCTGGACTAAAGTGTCTTCTAAAAATCTCTCTCTGCACATCCAGGAACGGTAGCCTTCAGGCTCAGCAGCATGGAGCCCTTCAGGCTCAGCAGCATGGAACGGGGAATACCCAAACATGCAGCTCAGGAACTTCAGAGGGGTTTTTCCCCCATAGTGGTACTGAAGAGCGTGCACCTAAAACAGCAAAGAGAAAACACTCACCTTGACCTAAAACCTGTACTCTCTGAGAGAGAAACTTTGGACCTGTTAATTCATTTAAGTGCCTGCTGATACAGCTAACTATAGATAAGAAAATCAGGTGGAAGTCACCTCCCCCAAGGCAGACCTCTGTGCCTGGGTTTACATTCCAACCTGCCTTCATAGCCACCAAGAGAAGGCTGGCTTTTCTAGGGGCTGATGCATTTGACCAATTTTAGGGTGAGCTGAATTAATGCCCATTTCTCTGCCCCAGGAGCACCAGGGTGAGTAGTTCCAATGTGGCTCAGAGGACCAACCTCTGGAAGTGGATAAATTTAGGTGAGACAAACCTTCTCTCTCCTGCAGGGATGCCATATCCTATGGAAATCAAGCACAATTAGCAATCCTGATGCTTGAGATATTCCACCAGTATCAACCGTTGATTTTTACACAAGTAAACACCCATTAATATATGACCTTCTTTCTTTGTACGTGCCTGCTTGGTGCTTGGTTTACTGGGGCACCAAATAACATCACAGTATGGGTACAGCTGGCTGAAGCTTCTCATGGGGAATACATGTACGTCAGAAGGAACAGCTTGCAAATACATACCTATATGTGAGCGTGTATTAGAGCAGAATTCAGTGAAAAACAGAAATCCAATGAAACATGTCGACTGTCAAAAAACATTCTTCAGATTTTGTATTTTCTTTCAGTTTTTAAAACACTGACCACACTAATGTTTTCGACATTTTACTAGGATCTTTCATGTTCTCGCTCCTCTTTTTTTAGTTTTTTTTCCCCCCACTGGAAAATGCAGAGACATTGGAAGTATTCTGATGTGTTTTGATCACCTTTCACATCTCAAACTGTTTTCCAGTCCAAAAAAGCTGGAAAACAGGAAAATCTTAAATGAAATATAGGAGGCTGGAAATGCAGCTAAGCCATGGCAATGCCACAACTGAATAAGAAAGCAAAAATGTTTTGGTTTATAGAAACCAAAATATATAAATCTTTCACTTTAACATTTCATTTTGTTAAAAAAAAAGAAAGTTTTCCTATATTTCCTTCTCATTCTGACTGGAAAGCTCCTGCAGTATTAATCTCTTTCTCTATTAGAAATGCCATCTGCAAAGGTATGGAAATGTGCCATAAATGCCCTAGTATTAATTGCAGTAATTTCCCCACGGCCAAAAACGGGTGTTGCAGGACCTTTTATTCCCTTAAATTCTCTTCATCCTTTTCTTTAAATAGCAGAAGTGTGAATGTCACTTGACATTTCTTTTTCTTTGGGGAGCAGTTATACCACCCATGACCCTTGGCTGTGTCTCCCAGAAGCTGCAGTCATTTTCAGTTAAGGGTAATTGGCAGCAGAATACACTTTGTTCTATATAGTGTTAAAAATGGGCTACTTTGTTTTGCCAACCTTCCTGAACTTCCTTTCAGTGCAATGAAGGAGTGCAACATTTGTATAAGAAAGAAATATTGTCTTCAATGGGAAATGTATTCCATGTGTGTTATAATTTATATTACAACAGATCTTTCTTAACTCACAATATTGTTATTCACTGGGTGGAAAGAAACTTTATCAACTTCTTTCTTTCTTTTTTTTAAAATGTGTTCTTTGAGGCAACCATAATTTTTATTTGCGGAAATATGTGATAAATTTGAATAATAAATTTATATTAAAACTCCCATTTGTATTCGATTTCCTTCATAAATCTGGGTAAGATGTCAGCTGAGCAAAAAAATATAAAATACTAGAACAAACATTGCCTGTCTAATTGAAAAATCTGTCTTCATCAAGGACCTGGAGCTGAGCTTAAGAATGAAAGATGGAGGCTTTATTTAATGCAGTTCTGCCCTGACTGTCATGAATGCTGTCTTTTTCTTTCCCTTCCCCACCTCAACATAAATAGCAAAGCTCTATTCCCCAAGTGGTCTGAAAGGCAGAAATACAAAGATATGCAGAGAAAGGAATGGTCACTGGTGTCTGTAGAGTGGTTTAAAGTACTCATGTTCCTGAGCGTTAATCCTCCTGCACTTAAAGGACGGGAGTTGCAATCCCTACTGTATTGGCTGGGCCAGGTTCAAAATTTACAGCTAATGCAATAATCTGCCAGGGTCACCCC
>NW_010121369.1:63932-83750 GCF_000699245.1 Pterocles gutturalis
CCTGCTATCATCAGAGGATGTAACAACAACAGTGAGGAGAGATAAAGGTGAAAGCAGAAAGGGAAATGAAAAAAGGAGGCTGGGAGGCTTTTGCAGACCATGGAAAGGAAGAAAAAAAAAAAAAAAAAAGGAAAAGAAGGAAAAAAAAATAAGTGCATGTGTGTTTTCAGAACCACTGGGATTTCCCTTGCTGATTTAAAGCTCAGAGAGAGAGTGTGAAAACCTGCCAAACCCACCAGTGGTCCCTGATCCAGCCAGGCTTTCAGAAGAACGACTACAAAGTTGGTCGTGGTTTGAAATGGAGACAGGGGAATAAGTGGTCCCTGGAGCACAGGAGGGCGAGAGCTGGCGGGACTCCCAGTGCTGCCTTTGCCAGGCACTGGAAGGGAGCAGAACAGAGCAGCCCCCCAGCCCTGGCCAGAGGGCACCAGCTCTGCTCATGGGGATGTGGGGCTTGACCCCGCTGAGCCTCACAGAGATGCAGCAGGGGCAGCAGAACCCTCTTAGTTTGTTATACCAGAAAAAAAAATGCCCAAGTGTCTAGCCTGATGATTAAAAATTCAAAGAGGCCTCTGAAGCTATTTCAAAGTTCACACTTATGTGTGTGAGGCTTTTCTTTGCTGCACTCAGGAAGGACAGGGGTGAATGAATGAGATACAACACTGGGTTTTACAGAGCAGTCAACAAAGGAGATAAAACCCTACTTTTCTAAAGCTGGATCTTCCCCAGGGCCTAACAAATAATTAGGAGAGGGCGGAGGCTGCAGTGCTACCGACAAGGAGCCGTATCCAGATGTGGACTTTGCTGGTAGCAGAGAGATTTGTGCAAAACTTTGAGCTGGATCGGGTCAGAGATATGGCCCTGGCATCTCCTGCAGATGTGAGCAGCTGTTGGGGTGCTATCCAGAGCTCTAGAAAACTGAGTTCAGTTTTTATTCCATCAGACACTTTCCCTGCCACCTTGTTCAAACCACTCAGCCCAGCTGAACCTTGTATTTCAGTTTTCTGCAAAACATATTTCATTTCCTTTCAGCTACGTTCCTGGTGCTGCCACCACAGAGTCAAGCATCTTTGCACTGAGCTCAGTGCTGCTTCATGTCCACCCCTAAGGAAGGGGGCAACTGGCGTGGTATGGAGGAATCCAGACTGCAAGAACAACAAACAACTGTCAAGGAGAACTAAGAAGATGTAGCATGCATGAGAAGGAAAATCTCAATGTAAGCAATGGTCACAGGACTATTCTGGACCTAAATGGTGGACACTAAAGGTGGACATAACATTGACATTAATAATTGTCACATATTGCTTAGTCCTGTGGCCACTGAAAAATTTTTCTTCCAGCTTTTTGAAGGAAACTCTGGACCCTTGAGCACCAAAGAAATTATGACATTTCAAGAGTTCAATCTGTATTTGGGACTCTTCAAGCACCTCACCTGCATCTTTGCAAAGGGAGGAGGTGGAAGCCAAGCATCTATTTTAGCATGTCAACTCTCCTTTGACTCTAGTATCGCCCCCCACCTCCATAAAACTCCTAGGAAAGTAAAGAGAATTGTTAGTACACTAGAAATACAGAAAGAGGGAACTGACGACTTCAACATAAATGTTACAACTGGTGTAAAGAAAACAACAAACTAACGCATCTGTCAAAAAACTATCAGTTCATCAAAGAGAATATACTACATTTCTACTGTGCTCAGAAATGAAATCAGTATCAGCCTGCGCTCTCAAAGTACTGGAGATCATGTCTCTCTTCATGGTAGCTGGAAATTCATCCAAGGCGTAAGACAATCTCATTTGTCTCCCGTTGTAGGTTTGTGGTCCTAACAATTTTTCATGTAGACAGTACTGCTACAGTGGAGTTACAGCCCAGCAATGCCTTTAACCTTTCAGGGAGAAACTAGGGAGGGAAAGGATGACTTGTGATAGAAATATTTTTTCTTCAGCCAAAAAGATAAGGAAAAAAAAATTAACCGCAACACAAATACTCAGCAAGAAAACCTAAGAAAACTGTAATGAATATTCTTCAACTTCTGAAAAAATTTGCAAATTAAAGTGTCTCATTTTCTGGCTTTGATGAAAAACAGAAATACTCCAAGAAAAGGAGAAACTTTCTGTGATTTGCTTGTTTTGGCAGAAATGAAATGGTTTCTGATAATAATTTTTATGAACGCTGTTTTTAACAGCCTTTGTTCTGACCATTACTTTATTAAAAACTAGGGAGCCTCTTACTAAAAGACATGTAGACAAATAAGCTAAAAGCAAATCACTTTCTCTGCACGAGACCTTAAGGGATAGTGTCAGAAGAAAACTCCATCATGTCACTGGGAACAAAATTCAGCTGGCAGTAGGGACTCCAACAGCAGCAGACCTGGAGTCTCATTGCAGGGGCAGTGACTACTAGTTGGCTGTGGGGCACAAGGAATACTGGCTGGGGATGGGGACCACACCACTGCCTTCACTTGTGTGCTCAGTCCCTCCAGCCTTTGTCCACTGACTAGTTCATGGCTGAGAATTTCCTGCAGTGGTAAATGTCAGGGGTATGAGCTTTTAACTAAGTTTCAAGAATACCAGAATAGGCTGTGAGCTGATGTTAGAAATGGCTACCAACCATCCTGCCTCACCGACAAGACGTGATGCTCATTCACCATCCAAAACGTCAACAGTTTGGTATCCAACACAGCACTACTGCACTTCTTATAGAGCACATAAATGGGTCGTTTCGTTCTCAGGTCTTACAATTTACGTACATACACTTATATATATAAAACAAGAGGAACATTAGAGGTTAACGCTAGCTCTGGAAGTTAAAACGTCTGGAAGATACAGTTGCTGATGTGAGCAGTGTTACCAGTTCACCATCTCAATTTGATACTGTAATTTCTGTAGTGACCTGTCTATTAACCCTGCCCCACTCTCGCTGCCCCAGAAGCAATTCAGCTTGAGTTGAATAACCTCTGTCATTGTCCTGGCCTGCCATGAGGTTTCTCAGCTCAATGCCACACTTGAATGACACTCTGTCATTATGCTATATTTAGGTAATGAAAGGTGTAATTAGCTTTGTTCTGCTGCAAGCTGATCTGACCCTGTATGCATTATAAAAGGTAATAAAATAGGCGCACAGATAGAAAAACCTGAATAAGCATATTATTCGGTGTAATTTCACGAGCCAAAAACTGATGAAAGAATTGGGGTAAGGGAGCCTCAGCCACTCCAGTGCCCAACCGGACTTGTCGTGAGAAGCCATGCTCAAAGCCCAGTGAAGGTATGTCGAGGCATCAACAGAGCCATATTTAATCAGTCCCCCGCTGTTGCAGCTTTTCTATAATTTATGGCATTTTCCAATGATTGCTTTCCTATTACAGTACTGTATCTTATCTCCCCATTGTGAGGGGAGTGGCTTTATGCTATTGTCAGCAGCCCTCCAGAGCCAGCATTATCCTGGGCCCATGCCCTTTGTGGGGCTGTCGGCTTGTCATTAATTGTTCTGCCTGGCCTTTGTCTGGGACTTTGGCCATCTGCTTTATCGCACCCCATCAGCCTTCAGTAGGAATGAATGGAACTGATAATATAAAAGTGCTGGCAGGAGAGATACTGGGCTAGAAGCTCTGGATGCCAAATCAGTCAGTCCTTGGGACATCACACATTTTCTTAGTATGAGTAATTCTAGTTGGGGAAAGGAGTTTTGCAGTTTTTGCAAAAAAAAAAATAAAATGCTGGTGTGTTTGATATGGATGCTCAAAGCTCTCCTTGTCTCTAAGCCAGTGAAAAACCACGCAATGGCTCATGCACTCTCCTGCACCCAGCCCTTGATCCTGGAGATGAGATAATCCTCCATCCCACCTTGATTCCAGCTGCAGCAGGACCAAGGCTCCGCAGTAAAATATGTAATGGAAAAATCGTCCCACCTGCTATACCAGAGGCTGATCTGGAATCTGGGAGCAGGTGAGAGGCTTGAGCAAGGACAAGGAGCCCTGAAAACGTGGGTACCTGAGCCACCAGCTCCTGGCAGGGCAGCTGGTACTGCCAACTTCTGCTTTGGAGGGTAGCGGGCAAGGAGACAGCACCCCCACAGCAGCACCACAGCCCCACACAGAAGGGCAGAGATGCAAATCCAACACACCCCACGTCTTGTGGCCCAGCCAAAGAGCTCCAGGACTTTCATATGCCTCACACATGTTGGGAAGGGACTACTCCATGACGGCAGCATTTGTAGAGTTTGTGCCCGCCTCACACATTGCTCGCTGGACGTGGCTCCTCTTGGGTGTCTCACGGAGCATTCCCCACACACAATGGGGGGCTGGGAGTGTCTGGCCCAGTATACGCAGAAAACACACCTCGGAACAGCAGAGTTCAGATGTTGTACAGCATTTTCACATAGTGGCCCTGATCAAAAGGCTGTTGGAGTCACGGGAAAGACGCATCCCTCCCATGGACTGCAGTGGGCTTTAAAGCAGGGCCTGTGATCAGCAGTGTATGAAGTCTCCTTACAAAAGTCTCCCACAATAAAGTTGTTTCACCTGATGCAGATGCTTGTAAAACATTTCTCAAGCAATTATAAACAGGTAATGCTTAAATTGCGTGGGAATATGTGTACACAAAGTGAAACGGTTCTGTTTTCTTTTTGCTAATGAACAGGACTCTGGGTGTTTGCTCTCTGGTGGGAAGAAGGAGTTTCTCAGACATATTTCCTAGGTGAGGCAGGAGCTGATGGTGAATGTAAACAAAGCACCAAAGGCAAATATTCCAGTTACTGCCATCTGGTATGGCTGTGACCACCAAACGACTCAGCAAACCTATCCTTCCATCCCGCTTTGTTACCACTTGCTCTTCTTTCCCTCTGGTGGGTCTCTAACCCCTATTTTGCTTGCTGTGCATGAAGGAATAAATATTTTCAATAGTTTGAATGTAGCTCTCTCCTAAAAAAAGCTCTGACTCAGAGGGAAGCCTTTAGACCAGAACTAAATGCTCCTGAACATGTTGCCCTATGGCAACAAATGTAAGAAAGACATGAAAAAGGTCCTGTAAAATTCACAGGACTTTTAATTTTTTTTTATTTTTTTCTTGTGTATGGTATTTAACCAACTCTTCCAATTATCTTATTTCCCCATGGCACATTGCCTTTATCAGAATATTTCAAGTTTTCCTACTCTCGGGCCCAGTTCCCACATTCCAGGATACAGGAAAGTCCACAAAGCATCCAGGAGCACGAAGGCAGGTGGTGGTACACAAACCCAAAGCCACCCCTGCCACCAGAGACTTCACTCAGGAATTACAGGGCAGAGAGCCCTGTGTTTCTTGGGAGCTCAGAACAGATTTCCTAATGATCTTCTCAGACCTTAAATTTTCTGAATTAGTTCATCTGGGGCTTAAGTGTCTATCCAACAAAATCAACACACCAGCTACAAGCAGCTGTAGATCTGATTTTTTTTTTTCCTTCCCCCCCCCCAAAGAGCCAGACAAAGCCACAGCAAGATACTCCCCACTTGCAAGCCCCAACCTGCTGTGGGCCCAGCTGGACACAGCCTTGGCACAACCCACAGCAAACACCTCCCCAGAGCCATGGTGTGACATTGCAGCCACCCACACTTTCACTCAGGAATTCCTCTGGTCTTGGGAGATTATGGATATTTTCTCCTGATGCTACCCATGGAAAAACAAACAAACACATACACACCTTCTGACAGCCCTACAACCTGGCTACTACCAGGGGGTGGGAAGCCACACCACGTGAGTAGAAAATTACTCCTGGGTTCAGGCAGGCGTGGAGCCCACCACGTACCCGGTCTCACGAGCTGCTCTGCCACAAACTTCCTCCTCGACCTTGGGAAAGTCACTTTACCGCCACAATTTAGATATTAATGGAAGCGAGACACAGGAGCATTTTTCAATTTGCTCTTTGTAAAGCAGGGGTAATGGCTGGGCATTACGTCGCAGGGGAGTTGTGAGAAAAATACAATAAAGGTGGTAAGACAGTCAGAGCTGGCTGGGATGGGGGCCACACACATTCCTGAAATAGATTTCCTTGGGGTCAACTTTCTCTCAAGGTGGTATTTCAAAAGCTAAACATAAAGGGGTAATGAATTACCGCTTGGGATAAACCAGGTCCTTAGCTATTCACAGTTTAGATATGTCTCATAATGATTTTATCAGGGCCGTCTCCTGTGCTTATTAAAAATGCTAGTAATGTCCTGTTTGACCGGGTTTCTTTGGCCTTAAGTGATACTGCTTGCTGAATACAATGAAAATGTGACATTTAAAATAAATATGTTCTTTCCAAGGAAATCTGGCTCAGACTCCTGATACATTCCACCATTCACTCAGTTTCTGGAATTTGAAGAATCCCTCCCCATCCTTCAGCTGGTATTTTCTTAAAAGTAACTATCAGGAATTATCAAACGTGGGGAATTCCCAAAGGCCCTAACATCCCAGCTGGATCAAAGCATGGCAGTGATAAGATCGGTGACTGTATACATCCCTATTCTGTGGAAGGTAGGTGGGCGGAAGAGTAAATACAGTAGAAGCTGTGCCAGAAGCTAATGCAACACAAACACTCAGCTACCCCAGATGCATTTTCATCAGGCTTTGTCTGTGACAGACCATCTTCCCACCTGCGGAGAGAGGAGTGGTTCAGCCGGAGTTAATCTGGCACCAGGTCACATTTAGCACCACTGCTCCTCTCCCCAGCCTTTCACGCCCAGAGAGGGGCTTTGTGCCCAGTCATCGTCCAGGCTCCCTCTCCCAGGCAGAGCAGGGGACCTCCTGAGCCAGGCAATAAGGACAATTTGAGACACTAAGTGTACTGATGGGCATGAGCCTGACACCAGAGAAGAAAGCACGTGTCTGAAGATGCACCGACTGTGGTTTTCCACAGTTCCTGCACAGTTTACATTCTTTTAAAGTTCCCACAAAGTGCCTTTAAAGTCCTTTAAAAGATACTAGGCCTCTGATGGTTTCCGGCCAGAAGGGAGCCAAGGCTTCATGTTTCATCTTAAATCAAGATAGTCTTACTGATTTCACGTTTTTGCAGCAGATGTCAATACCTGCCATGGAACAGTGCTTTTGGAATATAAGACCCCAACTTTTTGGGTCTTTGGGTGTTTGGGAAAACTTTGCAAACATAAATATTTGCATACCCATCTTCATATTCATGCATTTATTCCAATTACAGATAATAACACCTGGGGATTGAGGGGCTGGCCCTTACTGCCTGTGTAGTTTTCTCTTTTACTTTGAGTTGCCCACAATGTAGACAAGAGAAAATAAAAATAATGATTTCTACATCCTCCCTATGCAAACTGCTCTCCCTCTGTCAGACCCACATCCCACCCCTGAGGTGCAGCGCTACCGCCCATACACAGGAAGGAACTACAGCACCTCATCGTCTCTATCAAGGTATTTAGCAGATGCACAAGGCATTTAGCAGATGCACACAGACACATTTTTATCAACACGAGTTATTACTAATCCAAAGTAAAGAGGAAATCCTAATAGTATAAGAGAAGGACTTAGCTGAAGCATCACAAAATAAGAGCAGGCACCGCTTTGGCAACTGCTACTGATATTACAACGTGTTTGGAGAGAAGATGCTGCAATTTTTCAACTACTCAGTGGTGTTCATCTTTCTACCTTTTTATTTTTTTGTTTTGGCCATTGCCTGTCAGTTCCCAAACAGGAATTAATTCAAGCTGGGTCATTTCTTTTTCGTTTTACTTACTGTAACATTTGTGAAGTTGGTTGGTGCAGAATGGAAATGTCAAGGGAAGCATTTTTTTATTAGTGGCTTCTGGAGGAAATGTGCTAATAACCATGCTACTATTATTTGTTTCACCAGTTTGAATCCACGTAAAGTGAGAGAGCTGACATCAGGACCAGGGCCATTCTGCGCTGGAGGACAACCCGCGCATGCAGAAATTGCTAATGACACCATCTGCTGGAAATGGAAATGTCTGTTAGAGCTTTGACTGCTATGGCTTTTATGATTATTTTACTGCTTATTTTAATTCCAGAATTTCCATTTTTCACAAACTGATTGCTTTCAGGTGCATCAATTCATACAATTCTAGCTGAGGATGCATTTATTAAATGTTTTTCCAAGGACTGGGAAAAGAGATTCTTAGGATTTTCCTGCTCTGTGGGGTTACTCCCAGTGTAGGCTCTGTTAATGCTGCCTAGACAGTTAGCAGGTTGGATGTTATGTGATGAATTAATGTTATTTAAAATGTGCTCAGTGCTTCACAGACAGCGCACACATCATAATCTGACAAATGTGAAAAAAACAACAGCACATAATGATATTATCACGTTGAAAGTTTGGGTGAAAATGCATTAAAAATTCTCCCTGATGGCAAAAGTGTTCGGTTATTTTTTCACAGTCCCGTTTGTATGGAAAACAACGTAGCACTCATGCTCAAAGACGAACGTGATTTTTCCAAGATCTTATATCAGGCTGCAGTCTTCTGCAAAAGGCTTTTCAAGGAGGAATGTGTGTGGAAGTGGCAATGATAGACAGGTAACTATTAAAGATGACAGAAACAGGATATGGTGCCAGGAAGTATTTCAAAGACCCAACCAGCAAAAGAGGGTCTGGCTGCTTTAAGCAAAATTTGCAAGTGTGTACTGAAGTTAAGCGTATGCTTAAATATTAGGCTGAATAAGGACAGACTTATGCACATATTCAAGTTCTTTGATGAACAGTTTCTTATTAGTGGGTTTCATTTTATACAGCTGAAAGTGACAGAGCGAGTTGCTGGGATGTTAATAGAGAGAGTCTTTGCTGACCAAGCTCAGCTGGTGGGTGGAAAAAGTTGTGGAATGGCATTAAAGAGCATTCCAGAGCAAAACTAGCTCTGCTTCATATTATATATATTTCAAAACATGGGCAAACTGTTAATAACAAGATGAGACATCAAGGCATGCATCAAGGATAACAAGTTAATAATTAAATTATTCCTGTCTGTTTACATTGTCAGACAAAGTGGCAGTCAAAACATTCAGAATGTTGCCTCAGTGCTAGAAAATCCACAGCGAAAATACTTTTTCAGCACTTAAAATAACAATTTTCATGCTACTGAGTCATCAAAATTAGTTCTGCATTGTTAAACTTTAAAGGAATTCTGCAGATAAAGGAGTCAATTAAATGTCTCTGAGACGTACAGAATATTCAGCACTAATTGTGCGATGAAAACAATTCATGCTGGAAAACAAAAAAAAATACCTTACTATTACTTTTGGTATTTTCTTGTCTTCTGTAACACCAAGTACTATTGTTTCTATGCTCAACTAAAGGATATTTAACAGACTTACATAGTGAGAGGGATCTACTTAACAACCACACTGATTTAAACAGAAGATTAGATCTGCCTCCCTATCGCTGCTACAATACCACTCTGGAGAGGACAATGTTTTTCCTTCCCTCACTAGGTTCAATGGTATTTCATTCAATGCTACAGGCTCATCAGAAATGTTCAGAAATAATGGGGAAGGGGCTTATTGGTGCCTTTCTTAAGATTCACCTTCTCATTTCAAAAAACACGGCTGACAAGTCACCAACCTGCCCTGGTGAGCCTACAGCCTGCACAAGGATGAGATGGATGAAGGAGAATAAAGGTGAACTAGAGATGTCTGCCCTCTGGTGACTGAGCAAAAATGCTGGGAAATAAGTCCCTGCAGAAAGTTGTTCCCCAAAATGGCCACATCTGCCTTGCTCAGGTCAACTGACCAGTGAAAACGGCAGCGTCTGGACATCTGTGTCCCTCCTGTGCAGGGAATGGCATAGGCAGGGCCGGAAGGACCCACCAATGGCACCTTCTCCCAGTTTCTTAATTAAATGTGCAAAACTAGAATATTTTTGTCATTCAGCTCTGTGTAGTTTAGCAGCTCTGCTTCTGGATTCACAAAGATTTAAGGGTACTGCAGAAGAGTCCTGGACAGCCGGCTTTCCTCCTAACATGACTGCCACAAAATTATGGAAAATGGGAAGATGCTTAAGAAAAGGAAGATAATGAACCTAGAGTAATTTTCAGCGTTTATTTACAGAATGTCTGTCAATAACTCCTACTGAGTTACTCCCACCTTAGGTGAGCATACTGTCCTCAGCCTGAAGAGCTAAACAGTTTGGGTAAAAACTACAAATTACTTTGATTGGTCAAATGTCCCCAGAGAGGCACTCTCCTAATGAGTTCCTTAAGACATTCTCACTTACTTGCTTCTTCACTCTAATGATATGTAGTGGATACTACCGTTTTGCTCTTTCTCTGGTCCCTGGTACAGCAGCACTGTTGGCTGCAAGGCACCAACAGATCTACAACCCTCTATGCTGTCCAGCTGTTCTGGAGAGCCAGAAGGCACACTGCAACATCCCAGGCTGCAAACACACACCCCACCACATTCATCTTTCTTGGGAAACCACTATGGGGTGTCAGAGATCCCCAGCCACTCAAATTCCTGCAGACATGATCGTTTGTAACCATAGCTTTTCTGCCTGTCTGCAAAACATACCTCCAGACACTGTTCCAGCTGAGCCCCCTGACAGCCCCTCAGGTGGTCAACAGCAGAGTGGGCAACACAAGCATGTCCCAGCCTTCCTGCACTCCCACAGCTCTCACACAAAGGCTTTTCTCCATCTGGCAGATACCTCATTACCTCCCTGCAGGGCTGTGTTTCTGCACGCAGGGTGGTGGTTCCCCTTCACCCTCGTGCGAGGCTGCAGAATGCGGATGAGATAACTGGGCTCAGGCAGCCCCAGGCAGCCGCGCAGGTATTAAGCCCTCAGACTGCAGTTTTTCAAGCACTGAGAGCAGGTTTCTGATTATCAGCAATTACCTAACTGGGTTGGGTATTTCCACTCTTACCCCTCTCTTGTTTGGTCACAAGATGTTTAATTAGAGAGATTAAAAGAGTTTCATTATATTCTCATTGCTGTCTTTCAAGGGTGAAGAATTGCAGCAATGCAACAAGCCCAATTGCCTTGCAGTCAAGGTTAATTTGAAAGCTGTCCAGTGAAAGTATGTTTTTTTCTTAAACTATAACATACTTACAGCTACTGGGATAGTGGAGGCTGTAAAACATCTAACAGATGTAATAAATGCAGCTTATTTCCCCCAAGTGATAGCTTGCTCAATCACATTTTCAAAAAAATCATCATCGGGATAGTCTTTGTTAGTACTGCCTTCAGCAGAGTCCTAGATGAATATTCTTATTTTCTCATTAAAACCATTTTGTTTACATGTTAATTGTCATGCACATTTACTGGCTATTTCTGAGTAATAGTTGCTACAAAATGCTAGTGGTCGTTGTTGTTTTATTTGACAAAAGTCAGATTTTTGCACTGAGATGAAGAGCAATCTTCATTAGTTCTCTCAAAGACATGTGGGTCAATATACTCTTGATGGAAAACAATTTGACTATTACTATGGACAACAAACTTAATTTGTGAAAGAATGAATGGAAAACAAGCACAATGGTTAGCAAAGCTTGAAAATATTTTATGAGCACATTTTTGCTTTTTAGAAAGAGAAAGCAAACACTGAAAGCTACCAGTTTTTAAAACTGTTTTCTATGAAAAGTTAAGTACCTCTAAAACTGTCACAGAGCCGGACTTTAAACAAGATTGACAAGATAATTCCTGATCTTTGAATATCACAAACACTTACTTGAGTAAAGAACAACTCATGACAACTGCATTAATCCACAAAGAGGACTCAGTTTGCAGTAACTTCCACGCTGAGTACTTCAGCAAGCCCCACTGATGAACGACTTCCTATGACACTGTACCATGTGTCACGACATTTCACAGAGCACTGGGCACGGCATGGCCCAGGGGAAGACCTCTGGGATGTGGACTACGTTTTGTTTTAAAGTAATACTAATCACTGGGGTCCAAATCCATGAGCTGACTGCCGTAGCAGCACACCACTGCAGTCCAGATAAACTTACAAAGGTAAAGAATAGAATTACACCCTACTAAAATACCGCTGCAGCCCTTGAGTTTAACATCAACATAACATTTTAAACAACTGAATGATGGCAGAGATTTAGAGTCCAAAGTCAGTGAGATGCACTAGACATTTCAGTTTGATTTGATATTCATATTTTTATTGACATCTGTAATAAAGGAGAGGGCAAGAGCCTATGTGTCCACAAGCAGCCAGCAGGAACCAGAGGAAGAAGCATGTAGGTGAGCCAGATGTGTTACTGAGCACCAGATGTGGTAGAAGCATGTAAACTGGCTATTCCTGGTCCACCTTCTTTTTTGGACCAATATATTGTTGTTTTCCCTTCTTCATTGCTGCAAAACTAGCAGTCTTCCTGTGAAGCTGCAGTTGACAGAACACTATTTTAGCAGAAATAATGTGAATGGCAACAGCACTGTGGTGCCATCACGCACAGTTTCTGCAGAATATACTGACACTCACTTGTGCTGAGCCTAATTCCTGTTTGTACAGCAATCAATACCTGTATGTTTAAGACAAAACATACCTCCACATAATATTGTGCATAACCCTAATTTCACATTTGTTTTGATGGTGTCTGGAGAGGTTAAGCCTCATTTTCCTTCTCATCTGTTAGCACAGAATAATAATATTGTGCTTTCTACTGGCATATGTATTTGCTATCATTGGGTTTTTGCAGTTTAATGGGAGTCAAGACAGGAAAAACCCATGCCCAGTGGACCTCGGAGCTGACTGGGTCTCATGGAGAAGATCACCATGCTACGACTAGATATCCATTTCTGAGACAGAAGCAAGATGCTCTGTTTAGTGCCTTGAGGAACCATACCTTGTTTTATCTCCATCTTTTTCACTGTTATGGGTAAGTGATTGCAACTTAAATATTTTGCTTCATAGGAGCACATATCTTCTCAAGAGATACTGTGAGATAGAGGCGGATTCCTAGGCTGGTACAAACAAGCAGATGTTCCTTTTGAACATGCACAGGGAAACCAAATGCTCTCATATTCCTACAGGACCTCCAAGAGAGATTGAAGTGTTCACTTTCCCCTGCAAAGCAGGTAACAATTCTCAACGCCGACTTTTCTGGTTATGCAAGAAGTAGCCATGGGTGATTGAATCCTGGCCTTTTGCATTGCAAGGATGTGTTGCCTTTTTCACTCAACTGAGCTGATCTCATGTTCCAAGGGCGCAGGAACCAATGGTACCCTGAGTGGGAATGAAATCCTTGGGTTTGCTATTTCTCGCTGTTGATGAGATATGACCCTGACAAGGCTGATCCCTGATTTCCGGCTCTGCCAAGAGCCTCCCCAGCCCACCCCGGGGACTTTGCCCTGCTCGCCTTCCTCGGCACCCTGCTCTGCGCAACCTGCACTAAGTGGAAAGTGAATTACATGTTATGAGTGGAAATACCAAGCAAACTGGCTTCCCGCAGAGGTTATTTACTCACTTGAAATGTCAGCTGGGCTCTTTTTCTCCCCCTCCTTCCCTCCCTCCCCTCCTCCTCCCTGATCCTCACCTAGCAAAGCAGATGAAATGCCAAGAAGAAATGTCACTCCAGCAAGTAAGTTCGCTTTGGGGCATAAGTTGCACTTTGATAATGGTATTTGTTCTGTGGGTGGTCAAATTCCCCTCCACATCCCCTGTTTGGTCCTAACCATTATCTCACCCAAAGATAAGGTTCATTAGTTGTTCCTCTAAGCTCTGGACACTGCAGAGTTCATGAAAAAGCATGTTGATTGGCGACAGTGCTTTTTAATGATAGCTGCTTTTGTGCATCTTTTAGATTTATTCTGCTGCTTCCTCCATATGGAAAGTCATAAAAAAACTTTCAAAATGGGGCACAATCTGAGGCATGTGTGTGTGTGTGCAACTCATGCATACACATAAGCGTACATATGTTATTACTACAATTAAAACTAGCGAAGCACTACCTGGGAGTTTAACCGCAAACAAAAATTTTACTAAAAATCTTGACTTTCTAAAACCTAAAATTAACTCAGTTTCATTTATACCATTTATAATTTCACAAGCTCGGTCTGAGTTTCATGTATATCTCTGTTTTGCAGCCTAAATGATGGCGTTGTCCTGCAGTTCTGGCAGCAGAAATAGATATTCCTATTTCTGTTGGTTAAGAGGAAGCTATAGCTTATGAAGATTACATCAAGAAAACCTAAAGAGATTTGGTATAATTTATTTTAAAATTGATTCACACTTTAAAGCTTAACTCCTAAAAATATTTAATTGCTTTACATGGAGGAAAAAAGAGACGGTGGAATGCATCCTACACCTACTGTAAGAGGGCTGCATAGCTTTTCATATACCTGCAATGTAAAATACCTGTAACTTCCTCAGTAGGGACAAGATGAACAAGAAGATGAATAAGAGGAGATAATATAAGCTCATAAAACAAGGAGCAGTACAGGGAAAGTAGGCTGGAACAACTATTTATCCTTTTTTTTGAATAGCACAAACAAAGCTTTCAACATGAAAGGAATACTTTTCCACAGAACACAAATCTAGACAGTGCCACTCTTCACCATAAGATTACATTGCCATCACGAATGCAGTGAAAATTAAAAAAAATAAACTATATCCATAAAAAAATAATAAACACAATAGATACAAAGGCTAATATTATAGAAATACAATAGCTACAAATGGTAAGTATTTAAAAAGTAAACAAAAGCTTCTGAATGCATAAAACCTTGAAATCTCCAGAGTGTAAAATCTACATTTTACTGCTTTGGGGATGGGTTAACTTCTATATGCCTACTGCACACTTTCCTCCCCAAAATGGTTTTGCTTGGCTGCTATTAGGGGCTGCTCCTGGCCAACCACATCCCTGGCTGAGCCACACGGCCCGATTCTCTGTAGGCACTGCAAAGAAATGAACACAATCCCAAACTGTACAGTCAGGTTTCCTCCCCAAAGTTACACTAAGAAGCTCTTTAATGATTAACAAGGAAAAGAATAATAATTGAGAAGTACCCAAATTTGAAAAATACCCAAATTTTCACCTTTATTGTCATGAGCTTTGCCACTAAGGTAAATTAAAGGACTCATTTGAAGTGAGACCAAATTTTATTCTTAAATTAATTCTATTTACCCTGCTAGAGGTAGTGGGTTGCAAGGACAGACATGAGAACTGGATTTGTTTTCTGAGATGCTTAAAATACTAGCCAGACACTGGAAATGTCTGTTATCTCAACATCGATTTTTAGCTTGATTAGGGAGACATTTGGTGTCTTTCCTGATTCCCAATTATGAGGCCATATAGCCCTGGCATTCAACCACCATCTCCTCCTCTCCTCTTGATCGTTTACACAGTGAGTGATGTCTTTGGGATGGAGAGCAGATTCCAGTTTGTACACCAATTCATTCTTTCAAAATCAAGCAATTCGGTGGTAAACCTTCAAGATTTTAGGAAAGCCTCTGGGGATCAATATAGGAATTGTGCATACTCGCATACACATATGCAAACACAGGCATGTTTATTACAGGGTTATCTAGCCAGGCTTTACGTCATGACATTGGAAACAGGAGAATCAAGTGAAAAATGACAGCTGGCAAAACTTTTACCTTGCCCTTTGCTTCTTTGTATGTAAAAAACTTTTTTGCTTTACAGTCACTGAAATGCATATGAGTACAGTGCACACAGGAAAATCTGCTTGAATCATTGCCTTCACTAGAAGAAACTTATCTTGTTCCCCAAAAGAGCAACAGCCCCCTCCTCTCCCTTCTTATTTTAACAACTGGCAGTAATACTGCCCTATCTTACAGCTGCAATCCATCCTCTAAAAAGTGAATCTGAGATAATCAGCAATAAAGCTGACTTATCTCTGGACTCTGACAAGTATCAGCTTCTCCACATGCTCATGTGAAACATAAACTTTCTGAAGCACGCTCACAAGAGAGACCTGGTGCAAACCCTTCCAAAACAACTAGGCTCCTCCTTCCCTGAAATCAAAGAGAGATGAGTCTCTACATACCCTGGGATGATCCATGTCACCGAGTCCCTGCAGAAACAAACACCCTGGCCCAGAGATCTAGTCTCAGGTGTGAAGAAAACAGAGACCTGGCTGAGAAACAGCCATGGCTGATTCATGCCACGCAATATATATATATAACTCTTTTCCATACAGGATCACAAAAGGAGATAGGTGAGCGCAATCCATCCAGAGCTGTCACTGCAATCCAGCCTGCAGATCCTGACACATACTTCTGTCTTGTTAAAGTGCTCTAACACAAATGCTATGGATTGGCAGCTGAAAGGCTCTGTGAGGCAAGCTCTCATGGAAAAAAGATAAAATGAGAGAAGATAATGATACTAAACATGAGTGCACGCCAATTCTAAGTCCACAGTGTCTATGTCTTTCATAAGCAAGCAGATATGGTAACCTCCTTTATTCCCAACAGTTAAAGGCAGCATTTGTGTCAATGCAACTCTCGAAAATACGTATGAGTTACTCGAGATATTTATCAAGCTGCTCAGGGGATTTGTTTGCCACAGAGATCATTCAACCGACCAGGACGTGAGCACCCTGGCTTGGCTGCCCCTGGCACAGCTGCACTCCTGAATCCTGGCAGCATCCTGCTCTGGGCAGGGCTGTGCTGTCCCATCGCCTATGCAGACAACAGCTACGGCTGTGGCACGTCATCCAGTCCACAGGCTGTTGTGCTTGAGGGTGGGTGGCAGGGTGGTTTTGCTGTGTGCAGCTCCAAACTACAGCTTTCCTTGTATAGCTGTGCTCAGGCAAGGAACATTTTACCATTATAGCACACGTTGCAAAGTGTTTCTATTCTAGATGTGACCTCGGACATCACTATTATTTTTACTATGTACATTTGCAGTGGTGTGGCAAAAAGGAGGAGGGAGAAGAGCACGGGAATCCCAACTGAGTGAAAACACTAGCGTTCCTCTAATACCTTCACACACAATTCCTCATAAGCCATTCAGATGGCTCATATTCATTCAGATTTCCCCTTCAGGAAATCACATATATGCTGTTTTACCACCCAGAAGCTGAAGTGAGCTGTCATGGATTCAGATGCTGTAAGTGCTGCCCAGAGAAACTTTCAGTCTAAGCTGGAAGGTGACAGATACCCTTTTATCCTTTGCAACTATTGCACATCTTGAGAGTTTTAAAAGAAAAGGCTGCGGTCACATCATCACACACAAAGACAGAAAATCTTTCTCCAAGTTCCCACTCTCACAGACTTCCCTATTGCCTGTTCCACCACATTTTAAGCAGCGTGACTGTGCTGAGGCCCACCTGGTGTGCATGGGCTCCTCAGCAGCATCCCTTCTTCTGCATCCCTTGGGAGAACTCCTTATGAGACAGTCTAGTCTTAGAGACATAAATAACCAAATACGAACAAATCTATGCAAGTCCCTGAAGTGTTATGCACGTCCCAGCGAATGGCCTTTTAGCTTGGAGCCAGAAATGCCACCTCAGGGATTCAACTTGCCACCTTTTTTAAGCAATCAATTAAAAGTGTAGCAATGTCCTAGGATGAAAAGAAGAGGAAGAAGGGAAAGGAAATTTTAGTCGCCTAAAGGTGAAATGTGGTTACACTGCTAGGAGCTCACGGACTGTTTTTGCACAGCATTTTTACAGGCTTTGGGGCCAGTTACGAGCTCACCAGTTCATGAACTTTCTCTTGGCCAGGTCCCAGAGCTGACACCAGCTGGGCACTTTTCAGCCTTTATAAAGTAAATTACACTCCGGGAGGCTGTCACTCTTTGCACAAATGAGGAAAACCTGAGACGAAGCCATACCACAAAATAACATGCCAGCACAGAGATAGTCACTGAGGCAACCCTGCAGAGCTCAACTCACGGCTTTGGCTGGCAGACGCCCAGCTGCTGCTCCTGCGGACACTGGCAACACATGCACTGATGAGACATGCTCTGTACGTGCTGGTGTTGCTGGTGTTACTCGTGTTGCTCTACCCATTAGCAAGTGGTGCTTACTCCTCAAGGCTCAGTTTGAGGACAACCTCCGGTCCACACTGAAAAACAACCTGAGATGAAAGCTGCTAGCCGTGTTAACGGGTATAGTTATGAGTCAGCAGCTTAAACAGTTTCCCAGATTTTTTTTTTTTTTTTTTTACTTCAATACCAAAAGAACAGCACGAAACCCAGGTCTTACCCTCAGTTGTTCCCAGAAAGAGGAATAACTCATACTTCCAAGGAGCTGCTATGTAACAATTTCACCTGGACATGTGAGATCAGCTTTCACCAGCTCCTGCCTTGAAAGGAAGAGCGCTCTTACGGCAAGAGCAGAGGTCAGTACTTAGGAGATCTGGTCTCAGCCCCATGACAAGAAGGTATGTGTATGTGACCTGCATGAGTCTCAGCATCCCAGGACTCAGTTCCTCCCTCTCAATTGAAAAGTAAAACATGCCTCTACCGTTTCACTTTAATACCCCACGAAAATGCTGTTGCAACCTATGGTTCTATCAAGTAACTCTAAGAGAAAGGTGAAAATCGCGTTCTTGATTGCTGTTTTATGAAATGGGATATTAATTTTCTCCTGAATGGCCAATGCAAAAGTGAAAGCGAGTTCAGTGCAATAAATGTGGTGAAGAACTCAATTTGAGGAGCACTCTCTCAGTGCTTTGTGGGCTGCCTGACCTTCAGCTGAAACCACTAAATTTTTCATAGTCCAACCAATACTTTTGGAAAAAAAGAAAGCAACATAAGGTACCACAGTTAAGATTTGCCAGGTATGAGACAATACGAAAACAATGTAACTTTGAGGACACAGGAGGGTTTGTTGCCATCTCCACTGGTAGTAATAATAACGCCTTGCATTTAGCAAGCATTATAATATCTGTCAAGCATTAAGCAGCCACTGTCACTTATCCTCGGTGCTGCAATGCTACTATACAGCTCTGTATGTGTCATTTTTGTTCCATTTAGGGCTCTTTCATGTAGACATAATGATGAGTCTTTCTTTTAGTACAAAAGAAAGATGATGTGTCTCTGATGGTTAACCCTCAGGACAACCCCATGAGACAGGGGGGAAGCGGGAAAGGGCTGAGAAACTGCAGCAGGGCTTTGCAAAGTCCTGCCGAGTGACTGAGCTGTGGAGTTGAACCAGGCACCTCCTGAGATTTCACTTCTGTTCCCTTGGACTACACTAGCAAAACAGCTTTCCTCTGCTATCTGAGCAGAGGAAAGGTCCCATTGCACAGCTCACTACACGTCAGAAGAGCCCTGGGTTTAGCCTCAGCCATAGATAGGACAGTCCTATAAATGACTTTTGCCCAGAAATGGACTTCCAGACAAAGCTGGTATGCTTTTGTACAGACATACCTTCCCCAGAAAATGGGTCAACACTGAGACAGCAAAATTTGCCTACGGGAACCAGTGATTTAGTATCATTAACACCAGTGAAGACTACAGGGAAACTCAGAACAGCCTGGGAAAAGCAAGTGAATGGGGAGACAAAATTCACTGATGAGAAGTGTAGGTAATGCCTACTACAAAGCACAATGGAAAATTACTCATACTTGCATTTGGTGTATACATTACCTGCCATTGCCTGTGGCCAGGGAGAACTAAGCTTAAACAGCTGAAAGAAGAATCTCCATACCTGGTACAGTGAGCCAAATAAGTAAACAAAGAAGAAGTAGAAGGATGTGACAGAAAAACCAGACTGAACATATTCTACTAATGGGGTTTCTTTAATGTGAAAGGAGTTAATGGCTACCTTCAACAGGGTCATTGGTGTCTAGCAAATAACAGCTTTGCACAAAGCCAGTGGGTGTCAGATGTCTCTTTTTTTTTTTTTTGTGTATGAAAGGAGAAAGTCATTTATGCAGGGAGGTAGCTGGAAACAATAGGAACTACCCCCTGCCAA